>NC_081413.1:19268846-19574159 GCF_030272615.1 Cryptomeria japonica | reverse complement strand
AGAAAAGGGAATAGATTCATACTCAACTTTCTAAACCCAACTGCCTAGTTTAGAGAAGAGGTCAATCTCCTTTGGAAAATTAGCATATTGTTTAACATTCACACAAATTATGGCATACACCAGGTGCCTCTTCACAAAGGTCATTGAGTCAACTAAAAGGAGCTCACCAAGGCATGCAACAATCATTTATTCACACCAGAACTCTATAGAAAAACTTGGAAGCCGCACCCAGATAGGGGCCTCATTACATTCCCATTCCTTCGAGTTAAAGACTGGTTCCCATTTCTTGAGAGCCAATGATGATTTGCCTAACATCCAGGGACTACCCACTAAGACAGATCGAAGGTCCTCCTCACATGAAAAGAAGAAGGAGAATAAACCATTAGACATGGCCACCACATCAATCTGACCCTTTCCCTTCCATTTTTGGGACACCCAATCCCTAACAACTTCAATATTAGGTCGAGGGCCAATAAACTTGCCAACTAGGACAGAGGCCAAATTACCCATATTCCTTTCCATGATAAAATCTAGAATAGAAATGGAACAAGAACCAAACTCTGGGTCCACTTTATGGGGAATAGGCATACTAGCCTTGCCTTTGAGGTTTTACCCAAACAAAGTAGACCATTTTTTGTTGCAATCCAAGGATCCTGATTTCCTAAGATTCTCCACAGACTTCCTGGGACCCTCCCCACCACAATGTAAAGCAGTAACGTCATCTTTTTCTTTTGGTGGTACCGACAAGGTGCCCCCAACCCAAATCCGATTGAGATTGCCCTTAGAAGATTTAGATTTTGGTTCTCCTATGGTGGAAATCACGTGGGAACCTCCAAAACCTTCATCACCTGGTCTTCCTACTCCTGCTCCATTCGAAACTAGTTGCTCTAGTTGTTCCTACTATTCCCGCCTTTCTCTCTACCTTAATCTAATGGTACTTTTTTTCGATCTACTATATAAATAATTGTGGTTTTTGATGACAATCTCTTATCACTTTGTGTTGATGTGTTATACAGATGGATGTCTCCTCCACTATCCTTGTGATGTGTAAAATTGAAGGGGTTGGGAGGCCTCTTAATTGAGTGAACTGTTTCATGTATAGCCACCAATATACCCTGAAACATTGAGAAACCATTGTTTTAGTGACCCAAAAATCTTTTTTTCTTGTTGGTGCAGGAGGTCAAACCTCCAAAGCTGCCCCACATTGTTACTAATTATTGTCAAGACAGATGTCCCTCGATTTATAAGATCTCTGGATCTTCGGGGTATAAGGTAATCCTAGACTTTTTTCTTCCAAAAGTTCTCTTCTCACAGTTTTCACTCATGAAACTCCTTAGAAAGAGAGAACTTCTCTAAAAAAGATTATTTAGTTATACCTAGCTCTTTAATCTTAATATTTATTCCATTCAACATTATTGCACCTATTTGTTTTTCTAGAAAAGTTTACCAAAACCGCATTTATTCAATTATTCTAGTTTAAACTTAACAAATTGATGCCTTTTAAAAAATGTACATACATTTCAATACTAAACAAGCTCTTGTTTTGCAACCACTAAAGAAGCATATTCTCCTTGAGTGTTTGATGATAAATCCAAATTAATTAAAACTTGAAAGAATATGAAAGACATGGAGACAATTTAATGGGCTAGTGATCAAATTATCCCTAATCTAATTAATTTAATGAAGTTCAAATTATCCCTAATCTATTTAATTTAAATTTAAAACCTATATGGATGCTTGAAAATACAAGTAGATCCAAAAAAAATACTTTTGTTCCAAGTGTAATTGCCTCCACTTGGTTTAATATCCACAAGATCAAGAAAAATCTTTTTCACAAAACAAAGTCGAAGAAAACATAAAGTCTACTCAATCCTCCAAGTTTCTCGTCAAGATAAATAATAGCATTAAAGTCCCCAATTAAAATCCAAGGACATATGAAAATATTGAATGGAAAATTGAATATGGGACCACAAAATAAAATTTCCTTGAAAATATGTTGGTACATAAATATTGGATAGTAAAATTTGATTAATGAAATAAAAACAGTAAAAATGCTTACACATTAACCAATAAGAGGGTGTAATAAACAAGATAAATGACTTGTGTTGCCATGTGCACCCACACATTGGAATTGAATACCTTTTTGCAACAAAATTAAGATGGCCAAAATTTATGAAAGCTCTATTTCTTTAAAAAAATATATATAAGTTTATGAAAGTTTATGAATTTTGATGAGATCTTGGAGAAGCCTTTGATGAGGGAAGCTACCAAACCCCTAACATTCTATGAGATAAAAAAAAAAATTGAAGGAGATAAAATTGGGAATCTAAAGTATGAATGATTCTAGATTCAATGAATATTTCTTTTTAATTTTCTCTTTATATTCAGTATTTTTCTTCTTTCTAAGTGTCTTTTGTTGAAAACCTAATGGAGTAGAATTTTTTAAAATGTTAACACCATCATTAACTCCAATATATTAAAGGACAACTGGTATAGAAAAATATGTAGACCCCTTAATTACAAAATCATTCTAAATAAGATCCATAGCATTCAAATCAATAGCAACCAAATTATTTCCATGTTTCTCACCAGACTCTTCCTATGACAACACTTTGAATAGATTTTGGATTTTTGGTAGTGGGAGCTAGGAAGAATTAGGGAGTACTAAGTTCTAATTATTTGAATTATTTTCAACCAAAGTAGGTAGAGTCTTTGCAACCAATGTAGAATCAAGATCTTTAAAAGACCCTAGAATATTAAATATGTTATTTCAATTCTTTTTAGATAAATCCATTTTTTATGAATATTAATACTTCATTTTTTGCAATATTTCATAGGATTAACCATTAGAGTCATTTCATTCAATAGTTATTAGGGCTTTTCCTTTTGTATTTCCATTTTATTTCACCATAAAAACACCTTATTGGGAAGGAAGAGCCTAAAAAATGAATTTTGTGCAATTTCTTTGCAGATGCTCATACTTGTGAGACGAATGACATATGGCTTCATAATCCATGTAGAATCTAATTTGTATTTCCCAACCTAATTTTTAGTGGATTAGGCAAAGTATTATTGAGATCAATTTTTGAATCTTGATGTGTACATATGCATAGATATGTACATATGTTTCTATCAAATGAAGATTTTATCTTTAAAATTATATGGATATTTTAGGAAGACATATCCAAACTCAAATCCAAGAGGGAAGCTCCACTATCATATCAAATTCAACATGTTAAGGCTTGATGAACAAGCTTGCTTGATTGTGAAATTATAGTCATCCTTCAAATGTCTTGTGTGTATCTTCAATTCTAATAAAGACTACAAATAAAAATCCATTAGAAACCATAACAACTTCTATACCTCCTTCACTATGCCATGTACTACGAACCCAATTTTCCAAGAAAGATAGAGTAGCTTCAAAATCCATGAACTTATAAATCAATGCATGTTCAAATAAATAGAGCACATTACGAATAGTAAAGTTGAGCAAAACCTATTACTTGCCTAGGGCTTTTGCCAAACCCTGGTGGGAGATTCTCTTTGTTTTAATGCGATATATCACTCTAGATGGTAGGTATACGAAAGTTTATGGGTATCACTTTGTTCTGTTAAATCACTTTAGGCACAATGATAAGGTTAATTTCCCTTATTTCCTGCTTTGTTCGATGAACGCATCTCTTAAGGCTTACAAAGAGAATCCCCTGGGTGATACTGCTATGCACCAAGGCCTAATGGTCCTAATTTATGACCATTTAAAGGCCACTCAAATTGCTCAGATGCGGCCCTATGTGGACTTTGAGGAAGAGATGTCTGATTCTACCTCTTCTGAGGAGGAGGAATCAAATAGTGACTCTTCATCTGACACAAAGGATAGTTTTGATGACTCGGAGTATGAAAGTGAGAAGAAGAGGAAATACAGAAAAACAAGACCCTCTTCATCCAAGGGAAAAAAGTCTCAAAGCAAACCCTTGATCAGCATCTCTTTGGAAGGGGAGGACTCAGAAGATTCTAAGAAGGAGAACCCTAAAGGGCTGCTGAAGAAGAAAACAAAAATCCACACCCAGAACTAGAAAAAGCACAAGAAAAAAGAGGAGACTAGTAAGGAACTAGAAGCCGACAAACAAGAAAAGACCCTAGAAGCTGAGCATAGCCTGGAAAAGGAGACTATGGAAGAGACTCTTAGGGCTGCCGACATAATTTCCACTCTCCACATCCCCAAAGATGAACAAGTTACCCCTGGAAAAGTTGCTCCCTCATCTGGCCCTCCTCCCGAGGGCTTGCATGGTTTCATGGAAACAATGGAGTGGCTCATTAATGGTTACAAGAAAGCTGTGGATGAATACAAGAAACTCTATAACAGAGTCTTGATTCTGGAAACCATTAATATAGGGGAGGGGAACACAATGGCCAACTATATTGAGGACTTGAAAAACACCATTGTCAAAGCTGAAGACATCAAAGATGCTTTCAACCCCAGGTTTGAGAAGATTGAAAAGGAGATGCTGGACAGAAAAAGCCTTGCGGACACTAGTGAAAAAATCCTCTTGGACACCGTTACCAAAGTTGATAAAATTGAAGAGTGCCTTAAGAACATTGCTGAACAGAGCCTGAGTATCTTGAAGATCTCAGCCAATAACACCCACACCCTCATCAGCAAGATGGATGATGAAAAGGAAATACAGGACTTAGAACTGGAAGTTGAAGGAACAGGGGAAGCTTAAGGTCCCAGAACCCGCACCAGAGGCAAGAGGAAGGATAAGAAACCAAACAAGGATCTAGAAGACCTGAAAGCTGTCGAGGCCACCTATGACAAGCTGGTGACAAAGGCAGACGATTTGCTAAAGAAAATTGCTGTGTAGCGCCTTCCCTGTTTCTTTGCTATTTTTTTGTTAAGTTGTTCTTTCTATTCATTGGTCTTTTGGCCAGTCTTTATGTTTGTGGTCTCTTTTGTACTGTTCTTCTTGGTGCTTTTTCTCTAGCTATGTTGTAAAGGTTTCGGGTCCTAAAAACCTATTTTTTAATTAATCAGAACAATGATCTATGGATTAATAACCACAATGGATCTTTCCACACTCTTTTCAAACACCCATTGTTCTGAAACTATGAACTTCATTCTTTGATCAATCCAAACATCATGCATTACTTGCATGAAAAAATATAATATTAACAAACCTAGAGATCAAACCCTCATCCATCCAAAAACATTTAAATGAAATAGAGAAGGGTCCATGTCGAACCCTCCAAAACAATCCATATGATAACCTATAGATGTTATTTAAAACATCTTTGGAATTCAAAATAAATACTTAAAACTTTAAAAAAAAATAGAAACAAAGAATAAGAAGAAGAAGAAGAAGAAGATAATTTCTACATCCTCGAGGCTAAGGATAGTCTATGGGATAGCTTGCCTAATCAAATTAACTTCTACAAAGCGGTTAATGATGAGCACCCCACATTCTCAATATACTCCTCATTGAATAAATTATACTATGAGCTAGTAGTTAAGATATTAACAAACTTATCCTTGTTGTCCTTGAAGTTATATGTAGATCCCCTCCCTGATCAAGCCCTAGTTAACCTAGTTTGACCATGGTTGACCTTATTAATAGTTTGCATGGATGATTGGTACACTATGTAAAGATTCTATAATTCAATAGGATGGGCTATGTTAGATGGATAAATTAGTGAGAAAAGTAATTGAACCATGTTATGGAATCATTTTACCTTGCAGTGCACATTTTGATGCGTTATGGATTTAGATTCTATATGATCCAGTGATGGGATAACCTTGTGTAGACACCCAAAATTGTCATGTCTAATTAAATAAATATTTTATTTATTTAATTATCTAAGCCTAATTCTTCTATTAATTAAATAAATCTTTATTTATTTAATTAATTCATTTATCCTCTTCTAGCCTTATTTCTCATTTAAATAAATACATTTATTTATTTAAATTATCCTTTTCCTAAATTAAATAAATATTTTATTTATTTAATTGATCCCACTTCTTCTATTAATTAAATAAATCTTTATTTATTTAATTAATTCATTATCCTTTTCTACCCATGACACATGTCATTCATCTCTTAATTCCTACACTACCTACCTCTTTCATTATTTTATTATTTCTTCTACCTACCCTCTAATCCTAGCCGACCTCCTTTTTTACACCTCTCAATCTTATCCCTCCATTTCATCTAGTGTCTTCTATTTAAGGAGATGCTTCCTTCATTATCAAACCCTAATCAATCATTCTAATCACTAATCTTAAGGACTTGACTATACTATGATCCTACTTGCAACCACATTCCGTTCTTTGTTGAGCTCTTGTGCACATAAAATCTGAGAGCAAATATATCAAGCAAGATCAATGGAGATAGGAAGAATGGAGATCAAAACCCTATTGGACATGTAATGGTATAATCTTTGTGATTTCATTTTATTTGCATTGTCTTAGGTAATCTTCATATGTTATGGTGGATCTTTGTTGTTGTTAGGAAAGGATTTGGTGGTTGAATTCATTTAGCCTTTCAATCTTGTTATTATTGTTATCCATTTTCAACATATACATTTTGGCATGCCCAGTGGGACTCTTGTCCCTTTGCATTTAACCTCCTTGTTGCAGATTTTGTGTTTTTGAAGTTGCTGATCGGACATTTTTGACAGTATTTTTGGTATTTCCGCATCTATGTACTTTCGGATCGCGTTTTTGATTTTCTGGCGCGTCTACGACAACTTAAATCGTGTCTGTGTTATCGGCAACATTTTGTTTTGTAGGTTTCGGAACTTGCGTTTATGCCCTGGAATCGCGTCTGTGATTGCTGGAGTCACGTCTGTGTTGTATAGTTGCGTCTGTGACTTATAGCCGTGTTTGTCTCACATAACCGCATTTGCGTCATAGAACCGCATCTGCGTTGAGGATAGTTGCGTCTGTGTTTACCAGTTTCAAAATTTTGAAGTTTATTCATTTAATTCCAGTTTCGCATTTTGGGTTTCAGATCTGGTTTATTTTGCGCTAACATTTTTAGATCTCGCTAACGAAATTGGTGCAACTTGTCTTGGAAGCAAAACATTTGGTTGAAGGCCCCTATTTTCACAAAGTCTTTTGGGTTTAAAATTTACCTAACTTGTGTGCTTGCAGGAAGGGGATTATTTGAAACAATCCAAACTACTAACAACCTTTTGTTGTAGATCCTTGGCAAGGGTTTTTAAATTTTTATTGTGTGCCTTGTTTTCATAGACTAGCAAACACTTCCATTGGTGCACTAAAATTGAATCATTGTCTTTTGTGTCTTGAGCAGTAGGCTCTTTTTGTTTAATCTTTAGAGGGCCTGTCTTCCCATGTGGTCATTAGGACTACTAGTGAGAAGAGAACGACCCAAGTGGTAGCGAGGAAAACCCACCTCTTCCGAACCACTATAAACAAATGTATTCATGGTGAAAACTATGGATAACATGTGCTAATTAGTTCATACTGACACTATGTCTCCCCATATGCCCTTACTAGCACCTTTTTGTTTTAGAAGCCCAAATCCTTCTAGTTGTTGGGGCAGGAGGTCGGACCTCTGGTAGCGGCCCACACACATACGGTTCTTAGTAGAGATACAAAGTTCGTCACGAGGAGTTTTCGTGGGGACTAATGCTTGGCTGACCCGAGAAGTGAGTGCCGAGGGTGGAGCCAGTGAGGTCAAGCATCTAAGTATCTGCTCTGAATAGCGTAGCCTTGGGGGTAAAACCCCATGTGGGATCAACAACTATTGTCTTGGCCAGCCATAAGAATTGTGCTTGACTTATTTTAAACATTCAAACATTCAAGACCAAATAGCAAAACATTGTGTCTTTTGTGTCTTCAAGTGTATGCAAAACAATTTTACATCAAACAACACACTTTTCTTGGAGTCATTGTCAGTCTAAACACTTGCAAACATTGAGTCCTCATCAACATTGTGTCCTCTTGTCACGAAAAATAGTCAAATAGTCAGATTTGGTCACAACAAAACGACTTGACAGATTGGAAAAAATTGCACAAATTTTACAGAAACTTGTCTGTGTCTGTTTTAATTGCGTCTGTGTCGTATAACCATGTCTATGAAGGGCATAATCGCGTCTATGTCCCCAGAATCAATAGTGCATTTCAAAAAAAAAAAAATCTCAGAAGCACATCTGTGTTGAACAGAGCCGCGTCTATGTCGGGGAACCGCATCTGTGAAGTATACAGGTGTGTCTGTGTTCAGAATTGCAAAAATTTTTACAGACTAGCAAACAAACATAGTCAGTTTCAGAATTCTTGAGCTTCCTAGGTTGTTTCTCCAGGTTTCATCTAGCATTCAACCTGTCTTGGGATCTCACACATTCCATCATTGCTTCACATCTTGCATTACATTCACACTTGTCTAAACTTGAGTCAAAAGGTCACTTGCTTGTCCTCACTATACTTTGTCAACACATTACATACAACAATACTTTGCTAAGTGGTCCCTCATCAAGGTTTCTTACCTTTGGGTCTCATTTGGTTTTACTTAGAGTCAAGGTCAACTTACCTCATCAAGAGAAACTATCATTTCTTTGGAAGCCACACCTACTCTACTACATACATACTTGGTCTTACACTTTGGACATTGCAAGTACACCTCAGATTCATTTACACTCCATCCAACTCTTGGTCTTCCATACTTTTTCCATTTTCATCTAGTCTCACACATCTTGGTCAATACCTAGTTCATGGTTGAAACTCGTCTTCAAAAATCTAGGAGAGAAACTAAAGAGGCTCAAGAGTCCGCAAACATGAGTTCTTATGAGTATGACAATGATATCTTTTTTAATACTGATCACACTACATTACTTGACATGGATGTCTATAGAAACATTCCAAATGTTGAGAACACGGACACTACAGACAACAATGCTACACACAATGACAATATGGACAACTTGTCAATACATTCAACAGATGTGGAAGAATCCATTATGAATCCCCATTTCAATCGGTTGGTTGAGGAAATAATGAGGAGGGATAGACAATACTTCTTACAAATGATGGCACAAAGTGGAGCCAAGATACCTCATGATTTTCACATGTCTCAAATAATGGAAAATCAACCTTTGCAACAAACTCACTCCAACATGGATCAAAGGAGACCTAATAGTGGAGGAAATAGAGGACCATATATGGTACCTGAATCACCATCATCTTTGCTTCAAAAACCAGAGGTCCCACATACACATGGTCAAGTATATGATACTCACCTTCGCAGACCATTATGGAAGTCTTATGTAGACAAATATGCTCAATCACATACTCAAGCTACGGATCAACCAAAACAATTGGATATTCAAAGGCATGCTCAAAATTTGGACACAAGGAAACCCTGTGTCAAATTTGGGGGCAACACAATAGAACATGACATGCCTATAGAATATGGAATACATGGACAAAATAGATATGGTGTTCCTCAAAATGAATCTATACCAAGTGCTCCATATATGCAGCATCACTATAGACCTCCTCCATATGAACATGTGTATGATCAATATCATCCATATATGCAACATGCTCCTCTTCCAATGGGTACCGCAAGCATGGGGTATGGTCCAAGAAGTCGATCTCCACCTAAGAGCAATTTGGAGCAACAAATCAAGGACTTACAAAAGAAAATGGAGGACATAAATACACCGAAGCCAACATACACAATGAGAGACATATGTCCTTATCCATTCGACAAGAGCATTCCAATGCCTCCATTTCCTACACACTTTGTGATGCCTAAATTTGATAAGTATAGAGGAAAAGGGGATCCTAAGGCACACATAGGACAATTTTTCATAGCTTGCATTGAAGTAGCTTCAGAAGAGACATATTTGATGAGATTATTCCCACAAAGCTTAGGTGATCAAACTATGGAATGGTTCTCCCAACTCCCACCTGGTATTAAGTCATGGGGTGACTTAGCAGAGGCATTTATCCAACATTTCTCCTACAACATAGAGATAGACATATCAGTCACTACTTTGTGCAACACCAAGCAAAAAGAGGGAGAGTCTTTTGCATCTTTTTTACAAAGATGGAGGAATCTAGTTTGCAGATGCTCTTGTGAAATTCCACAAAAACAAATGGTAGAGATGTTCACACAAAACGTTAACAAAGACATTGGCTATGATCTAAGGAAAGCTTGTTTGTCCACCTTCAAGGACGTCATTGAAAAAGGCTTAGCAACAGAAAAGGTCCTAATTGAACAAGGAGTCATTAAGATATTCAAGGAAAACAAAGATGACTTTAAAGGAAAAGACAAGCCAAGATTTTGGAATAAAAACAAGAACACAGTCAATGATGGTGTTGTTGATGCCAACATAGTGCAACCCTAATTCATCTTTTCGAGATCAAGTTCTACAAACAATCAAGTGAATACTCAAACAACTTCCAGATCACGAAGGAAATACACCCCATTGGGAGAACCACTTGAGTCAGTCTTCAAAAAGCTAGTGGCGAACAAGGTAATCATAGTTCCATATTTTCCTCCATATGAACCAAAGGTCAAACCAAATTGGTGGAACGATGATGAGTATTGTGAATTTCATAAGAGCAAGGGTCATAAGATAGAAAATTGCCATCGATTGAAGAACATCGTGCAAGATCTCATTGATAGAGGTGACATTGAGATTGAGGGACACTCATCCAACCAAGAACATGAGATGTTTAAGGAACCATTCCCAAAACATGACAAGGGAAAAGCTAAAGCCACAGATGATCAAACTAACTATACTAGAGCACCTTACAACTATGATTCAACCATCAATCACATCTCAATAGACAATTATGTCTCTACTATTATCATCAAGGACAAAAACCCTGAGAATCCTACTTAGATACCCAAGATTGTCCTAAAAGGTGTTGGATATTCTTCCGAACCTACCTCTGAATGTCATGTTACAACCTATCGAGGTAAAATCACTTTGCAAGGTGCCTCCACTAAAAATACTGTTTCTTCATTAACCAAACCTGAGTATGACCTTGTAGAATAGTTAGGGAAGACACCCGTGCTCATCTCCATACTTGAACTCTTGCGCATATCCCCTGCACATAAAGCCATTCTTGATAAAATCTTGAGAGAAACTGTTGTTCCTACTGATCTGAATGTGGACCAATTTCAAGCCATGGTGGGATACCTTTCCATTCCACACTCCCTTACATTCACAGAAGCTGATGATGCCTCCATAAGTCAGCCACATAATGCACCACTACATGTTGAAGCCTTTATACACAAACATAGAATCAAACGAGTCCTGATAGATGGAGGAGCAGGTCTAAACATTTGTACATTGAGCACTATTAAACAATTGGGATATTTCGACAAAGTTGTGAATTCTACAAATCAAATCACCATCAAGGCATATGATGATGAAGAGCGTTCATCCAAGGGAACAATCACCTTACCTCTCAGAGTTGGTCCAGTTACAAAGGATGTGGTTTGTCAAGTCCTAGACCTGGATCTCACATACAATATATTGTTAGGACATCCATGGATTCATGAGATGAGCGTAGTCCCATCTACATATCATCGATGTATCAAGTTTCCACATAATGGAGTTGAAGTGACTGTCAAAGCTGACCCAAATCCATTCATATATTGCAACAATCTGCAACCTCGATCAGAAATAACAATACCAGTCAATCGACAAGCTATTCCTTCTTCAGAATATGTGGATCCAGAATCCTTGAAAGCTTCTACATCCAAACAAACAGAGATCAAAGAAAAGTTCAAGGTTAAAGACCTAGGATGTGGTGAGTATATCTTTCATCTTGATCAACTCCAACTATCTCCTAAGAGATTTAGTCGACAAGAATAATCTATAAATAATTTGCAAGGAATTGGGAGTGAACCACCTAGTGTTGTGGCTACTAAGTTTGAATGCAAATCTCCTCTAGTGGTGCAAGCAACTCTTGATATCAATAGTCCTAAGAGTTGTTCCAACAAAGAATCTATTGAGCATATCGCCAGCCCTCTTGATAACTCACATAGCTTTACCATTTCATCCACTCATTCCATTTCCACTCCTCTCCCAGACTTGGATCAACAAGAATTACAAAAGCCCTTACTAGTTGGGGATCACAAACCAAGCTATGAATAGAAAAGTCCTTTAGTCCAAATCAAAATCAAAAGCTACTAGACTCTGCAAAAATCAAAGTCAAGGATAAAAATATTATGAAGCAAAAAGAACAAGAGTTGATCTCCCCTAATATCAAAATAACTGGGGGCAAAATTTCTAAAATTTCAAGTCAAAAATCATACTTGTTGATCCTAAGTCTCCATCATGCTATCCTACTTTCACTTCTTTTCACAATCATAAGCCTTCATCACTCATCCACTTGTTCCACACATCCTTTCCCTTCTGGTGATACATCATGGACCTTTAATGGAGCTTCCTCGAAGGACTTTGTTATCAGGGATGCCCAAACTTCTTCAGGTGACACACATATGGGCAAATGTAGTCCACACACTAGTAATTCTATCTCAGTTTCTTCATCAAGGAAGATAGTCACTCGAGCTACACATCATTCAGTCAAGGAACAACACAGCTACAATCACAAAGTCAAGCCTCGCACATTTGAGGTAGGTGACTTGGTTCTCAGAGAAAACCCCAAAAATTAGTAAGACAGAGAGAAGAAGGGCAAGTTTGAACCAAACTGGCTTGGTCCTTACATCATTATAGCAGTATATGGATCTGGGGCATATCAGCTCTCAACTACAGAAGGTGAACCTTTGGAGGATCCTATCAATAGCATGCACCTTCGCAGGTTCTACACATAGCTCTTTGGAGTATCCTAATTCAAAAATACAAAAAAAAATTATAAAAACAAAAAAAATCGTTACTTGGTGAAAACCTAGCAAACAGGCGCCTTGTGACACAAAAAACATTGAAAAATAAAAAAATCAAAAAAAGTAAAGAGAAATAATTTCGTCCAACAGTGAAAACCACTTCGGTGGTGCCCTGGGCAAGTACCATGGTGAAAACTAGGTCACCAGTGCCATGCATAGAGACATTGCTCCTCCCTCCTTCAGGATCCACTTTCATCCTTTCACTTCACACACACTCACAACCAATTCATCCATAATAAACTTACCCATTCCCATCATGGCTTGTTATTGATCTACCCAAGATTGGTTAGCCATTCATAATAAACCTCCCTTTCCATCCATAATAAATCAAATCCTATCTGTGGCTACGGAAAATCCTACATCTAGTGATGGGTGTGGAACTAAGAACATCACATGTTTCAAGGAGTACAGTTTCTTCCAACTTCCTTCAGTCTATCCGCGCACAATCCGCAATAAAACAACATCTGCATCGCCAGTCCGCAATAAAGTTTCATCTTCTCCACAATAAAGTATCAGCTTCATGGATTCAGTTAGTTTCAGATGAGACAACAACAACAATGAGCTTCAACAGATCAAATCTTTCAACAGACTTAGACAACATATGGTTCAGTGCTATCTATCCTTTTTGTGAAAGTTAACATTGTGACCACAATCAAATAAGACTTATACAAGTGACAAGAGACAATAAACTTGAGGACTACAGTGGATGTTGGTGTCAAGTCTTGGTTTTTTTTTTATTTTATCTTTTGGTGACATGTCTTTTAGCTTTTCTAGGATGTCTCTGACTAGAGATTATATCTCTAGGATGTCTTTGACTAGAAAGGCGAGGATGGGGTATCATCACCTATTTGTATTTGCTATCTGTGGATTGTCTTTTAGTAATGCTATGACTTTTCCAAGGATATGAGGACACTATGATTCTAGTATGAATTGGGGCATTCCTTGTTTGTGACTATCTTATCTCCATGCAAACAGGTACAATGACTTTCTGGGTTGAACATATGCCTCAATTGTCATAACCTACTTACCATAATAAATCTCAATGATGATAACGCACAAGAAGCTCTTTCACTTTCATATCTTCTGTCTTTCATCCCCCTTTCTTGATTGACTTCCATCATCCTTTTTGAGTTCGTGTGGCATGCTATCACATGACTGAGTATAATGACACACCAAAAAACATTTGCATTTCATGTAGTTTGCACCTGCATTACCACATATAAGCATTTCATACATACATATAGATATCACAATTGCACCATATCCTACACACAACACATGTTAGCACATCTTACATTTTCATCATGTAAATAGTTCATTTGCATTATCATATTCATCTGCATTATATACATTCACATTTGCATCATGCATCACATATAAAACATAAAAGAACAAAAAAAAAATATTGCATTGCATCATATACATATTTGCATCCATATTATAAGCATCACATAAAACATACATCATAAGAGCATCTCATCACATAGGTACACATGCATATAGCTACCGCAAAGATGAATCATCTCATATATATATAATCATAAGTGTCATGATACAATGATGTCAAAATCATATGGCTACAATCACCCGCAGGTGTCTACATCATCATACAAAAAAATGGTACAATATTGATACATAGGGAGCCCTCTAAGGCTATGATGAACTCCCTCCCTCGGAGCCACCTGGCCTCGATGAAATCTGAGCCCCTGAAGGACCTACCCCAGGATCATCCCTCCTGTCCCCTCTATCTGGTGGTGGTGGAGGAACCATCACCTGACCACTCGATGCCTGTCTCCTCTAGCTCCCTCTCGTAGCTATCACTGTCTACGATGGTCTATGGAAGCTCCTCGCCCGCTAATCTGTTGGTACTACACCATAATAGAGATCCCGCCAGTAGGCAATCTCCTCCCCTGTTTGTAGGACATATGCATATCCTACCCCTGTGTCCTCTGCTGCCTGTCTCCCCACCCTCAGTGCTATCTCAGCCTTTGTGTAATGCTGAATAGCCTGATCCCGCTCCTGCTCAGTATCTCAGAGCCTCCTCCTGAGCCGATCCCTCTCCGTCTCCAACTCCTGGATCTCATCTGCCTGACCCTGGTAGATCTCCCTCAGCTCTATCAACTCATCCTCCTCTGTGTCAGCCCCCTCCGCCTCTGCTTGTGGCTCTCCCTGTATGGGTGCTTGCACCTATGCCTGCCCCTATGCCTGTGCCTGTACTGGCACCTATCCCTGTACCTATCTCTGTACCTGTCTGGGACCCTGTGCTGCTGGCACCTGTAACGGCAACCCACCGCGACCCCTCACCACCTGAGCCTGTCTCTCCTCTCCACCCTCCCTCTGAGGTGCAACCCTCCTCTCTCCAACTGCTCCCCTCCTCCTCCATTGGCCCTTGCCCCCATCACCTCCCCCATCATCATCATCCCCACCATCATCTTCGTCAAATAGCTATCTAGGATCTGTCAAGCATGGGAAGGGATGCTCTATCCAGTATGTTGTATACTCGGCATCGTTGACCTCTGGCCACATGTCCCAGGGTAGGGGCACCATCTCTGCTAGCTATGTAACTGCCTGATCATATGACAGTAGAGGCCCAAACTATACCTAATCTCTAACTGTCCGTGCATACATGCCCGAGCCCCGTGGCATCCTCTAAATCTGGCCAAACTGCCTGCACACCCTATCTACAGGCTGTCTCTCTAGCACATAGGGCATCCACCCAATTAGATACTTGCTTCGGAAGGTGTATGGAAGCTCAACTGCATCATCCTCCCACTCCCTGCATCCCAAGTATGGCTTCCAGATGACCACATCAATGTCATCTATCACTCGTCGCTAGTGCTCCAACCTGCCAATCCGTGGCTGTGACGTGATCATGTCATACAAATGAACAAAAATGCGTCCATGTCCCCTGCCTCTGAAGTGTATCGGCCTCGTCACTGGCAGATGCTCATAAGCCCACACCTGCAGCAGTGTCACCCCGCAGCCCAATCCCACTGATCCATGATATACGAACTGATGTAGCTCATAGTATAGGTGTGCCAGCACACATGGTCCGCAGGCATATCTGGTGTGTTGTGTCACTAGTGTCTCCAATGCACCTCCCTAGCCTACAGCCAACCCCTGTGTCACCCTATTTGGACATAGGAACCCACTGATCGCTCCTCCTACCACTGTCGGTAGCGCTAGCCCTGTGGCTGTCATAGTGTCCCACGCCACGTGTCCTGCCCTCATCTCCAGTCCTAGGTCCTGGAATACTCATCTTAGGGCCTCCCTGTCTCCATCTTGATCGTATGGGATCAAATCCCCATCAATCGGTATCCTCAGTATCCTGTAGACATCCTCAAGGGTGACTGTCATCTCACCCATCGACAAATAAAACGTACAAGTCTCTGAGTGCCATCTCTCAGCCAGCGCAGCCAACAGTCCCATGTTCGCCCGAAACTCAGGCACATATAGCACATGTCTCAATCCCATCTCCTCAATAGCAGCTCGCTCCTTGGCTGTCAGCTCAGGTCCCATTCTCTGAGTCGACAGGAATCTCTTTCGTGACTCCAGCATCGACAAATACTCCTACAATCAAGCAAATCAATCATGTCAATCATAGTGGCATTCACTGTTTATCACAAACTGCTACTTTTTGTCTAAATGCATATGGCTATCTATCCTAGTGACACTCACTGTTCATCGCAAAGTACTATGTGTTTGGCACTCCCTGTTCATCACAAAGTGCTCCTCACATTTGCACTCCTTGTTTATCACAAAGTGCTGCTCATACTTTAAGTACCCCCTGTTCATTACAAAGTATGCTATCTTGGTACTCACTATTCATCACAAAGTACCTTGATCTATCCTAGTCTTCCTTAGAGGATTTTCTTGAGTGTATCCTCTCAGTAGCTTATCCAATCGACAGCGTATGTTCATCAAAGAACTGCCGATTTGACCTAGAAGACAAAAATTTGCAACTTTTTAGACATAAACGTGCTTTCCTGACACAAACATGCTTAAAGACTGCACAAACGTGTCTGCACAACACAGACATGCCTGTATGACATAGACATGCCTATGCTCTACACAGATGCGCCTAGGTGACATAGATGAGCCTTCTTGCCACAGACGCCCCTAAATTACACAAACGCATCCGAATTTGACATAAACGCGGTTCTAAACACAGATGCGGCTGGCACTCACACAGATGCGCTTGGCAGACACAGACGCGCCTGGCACCAACACAGACGCGCCTAGGCATTTTTTGACATTTTTGAGACCCTATTCTAAGCGCATTTATTACACTACCTAGCATGCATTAATAACAAAATTAAATGTGTCAAAGTACGAGGAGGTTTGGTGGTACTTACCAGCTCTCCTGCCTCTGTTGGCCTCTGGAATCGGCGAACGCAGTCGAATCTATGAACAAAAGCCATCGCTGCTAACTGCTATTGCTCTTTTCTCGCTCTGCACTCTGATCTCTTGGATGTGTGGATAAAAATGAGGATGTCTTTTGCCCATGGTCTATCTTATAGCCTACCCTAGCCCTCACCCTCATTTCCCGAGTCAGTCTTCTTTATCCTGTGACTCTGTCACTTTATCCGGTCAGTCCATTCTATTCCATCTTTCTTATCGAGAGATTGTCTGTGATCTTTTCAGACATTTTCATCCAATCTCTCAAGGGGGCATATCATTCCCATCTTGGGGCAACTATGTATCAGTTCATCTTATCTTCTTTGAAACAACGCGACAAGCTGCATTGTCTCAAAGAGGGGCAAAATGTAGACACCCAAAATTGTCATGTCTAATTAAATAAATATTTTATTTATTTAATTATCTAAGCCTAATTCTTCTATTAATTAAATAAATCTTTATTTATTTAATTAATTCATTTATCCTCTTCTAGCCTTATTTCTCATTTAAATAAATACATTTATTTATTTAAATTATCCTTTTCCTAAATTAAATAAATATTTTATTTATTTAATTAATCCCACTTCTTCTATTAATTAAATAAATCTTTATTTATTTAATTAATTAATTATCCTTTTCTACCCATGACACATGTCATTCATCTCTTAATTCCTACACTACCTACCTCTTTCATTATTTTATTATTTCTTCTACCTACCCTCTAATCCTAGCCGACCTCCTTTTTTACACCTCTCAATCTTATCCCTCCATTTTATATAGTGTCTTCTATTTAAGGAGATGCTTCCTTCATTATCAAACCCTAATCAATCATTCTAATCACTAATCTTAAGGACTTGACTATACTATGATCCCACTTGCAACCACATTCCGTTCTTTGTTGAGCTCTTGTGCACATACAATCTGAGAGAAAATATATCAAGCAAGATCAATGGAGATAGGAAGAATGGAGATCAAAACCCTATTGGACATGTAATGGTATAATCTTTGTGATTTCATTTTATTTGCATTGTCTTAGGTAATCTTCATATGTTATGGTGGATCTTTGTTGTTGTTAGGCTAGGGTTTGGTGGTTGAATTCATTTCGCCTTTCAATCTTGTTATTATTGTTATCCATTTTCACCATATACACCTTGATATGATGTATGTCATTTATCTCTGAATTTGGAGTACTTCATTATGATGTTAGTAAACATGGATGCATGCCTTATGAATGATTGAATTTCAAGATGATTATGATGATGCCACTAAACAAATTATTTCATGTGAATTTTATTGGATAATTGATATTTTGATTATTATGACTTAAATTGTATGCAAAGTGTCTGAATTGTATTCTTTTCATATATTAATATTGCATGTGATTATTTGAGATTACTAATGTGCAAAATGAGATGTGTAAGAAAACTAATCCATGTGACCATGAAAACTATTCAGAGAATCAAGCTAAACCTATGTGCATTTGTGAAGCCAAGGGTTGTCTATTTGGAGAGACAACACCTCATGTGTTATGTGTTTTGTTTGTAAATGTGAATGCTTGAATGTGTGTTTAATTTTTATTTGTTAAATTTGTTAATTCCAAAAAGGGACATTGTCGTGTGTATTAAAGCATTGTGTATTTTTATGGTGTCACTTGACACTTGTGTTGTGGAGTGAGTTGGAAATGACATGTCCCTTGGAGAGAATTTGTATAACCAATGCACTATTTAAAATATCTTAGTGTGGTCGCAATAAAGTCTTAGATAGAGAGCCATTAGAATGGTCAAATCAAGCTTGACCCGTAGGTAAACTTTAGGTGAGTTTCTAGAGGGTCAAACTAACTCCTAAGGTTAGGTTTGGGAAATTTTTGAAGGCCCATATGTTATACCTATGGATAAAGGTCAATTTTAACCATGTGACCACTCACATGTGGTTGTCAAGTCACCTCAAAAGTTGATTTTTCCAAGATGGACGAAAATTCAACTTTTGAGGATTTCTCCTTGGTTATACAACCTTCCATTTGAGTGATAGTTGCTCTTCCCCACTTTCTCTTACCTTTTTCAGTTTGTATTTTTAGAAACCATGTAAGAGGTTGGGAAGACCAACCTATGAGATCTCGCATCCTTTCCAAGAGTTTGAAAAGTGTGAGAAGAGTCTACATAGGGAAGGGATTCAAACTTGGGATTTTGATCACCCACTCTCCATCTTGGAGATTTAGAGTTTTTGTTGGAAATTTGGTTTTAGAGGTTGCATTTTTTTTCAGTTTTGGGAAGAAAAGACTAGTTGATTGGGCAACATTCCTTCAACCATTCCTCATACCATTTGCAGGATCAAAGGTTGGTAGTTTTCTTCCATGCATATTGAATACCATTGTTAATGTGAAGGAAAAATTGTAGTGTATTTAGCTTTTGTTGTTTATGTGATATGTGAAGTTGAATGTTGAAGTTCTTTCTTTGTATTTATTTTTATGAGTTGTATGATTATATGTGTTATGGGTGTTTCAAGGGCATACTCACCCTTGGGAGGGTAAAGTAGTTTGGGGGTAAAGGGTTGCTTGACAGCCTATGAGTGTAGAGACTCTCTTCTTGGATGAGAGAGATACACAAGGGTTGTGGGACCCTTGCTGCATTATTTTTATGCTTATACAAAGGGGGTCATAAGGGGAGATATGGGATTTTAAGCCATGGGGGACATAAGGTTTGTTTTGAGTCAAGTATGTGACTTGAGTTGATTGTATTTTGGTAGCCTTGTGAAGGCATTTATTCTTCTTTCTTGTAGATCTCCTCTAGGTACTTGGTCCACCTTCACCCAACAAAGTTAGTCACATAGTGACAATGTAAATCCTTGGGTTGGGATTTTATGTTTGTTTAAGATTTTCTTGCATGTGCGGTTGAGTTTGTTTGTAACCCATTTAGCTTTGGTTCTCCTAGCTCGGGGGTGTCTTTTTGTAAGCCTAGGTTGGGAGGTGAGCCTTTATGGTCACAACCTATAAGCTTTATTTGCAGGTTCACATTTGGGTTAAAAGGATGGAGAAGAGCTAAATCTCCTAAAGTGATGTCCAAAAATGTTGGAAGTGCACCTCTTTGTTATCTACCTACCTATATTATCTTGTTGTATTTAGTCTCTTCCTTAAAAATGTAAAGAAGGAAAGATTCATATATATCTCCTTGTGAACAATGCATTTCTAGAAAAGAAAGAAAGATGTATTTACTTGTTATTTTATTCATTATTCCTTAGATTGAAATCAAAGGAGCATTCAATATAATAGTTCTATTTTGCTATTGAAAAAGAACATTATGATTGTCGGTTTATTAAATTTCTCAATGATTGGAAAAAGGTTAAACATACATGATTATGAAAGTTAGATTCATATTTAAAAACAAAATGGAAAATATTTATGTTTTATACATTCATTGTCATCTCATTTTAAATTATTGTTTTCTGATTAAGAAGGAAAGAACATAATATAGTTGCAGAAAATAAATCTCATATTTTAAATGGTGTTTATTCTTATTGCAGAATAATATATTGCTAGTTACTAAAAGAGTCAATGTTGTTAAGATAAATTAAGATTCTGGAAATAAAAAGAACTTCATATTGAATTCATGTGTTATTTATTTATCTGTAAAGACATAATGCTGGTCAAAAGAAAAGTATCATTTCTGTTAATAGACCAGTTCTAAAAGATATTGTAGTGAATATATTTCTGGGAGTATTATTTTCCTTTGACTTATATATATATCCATAAATACATAACTTGGAATTTATCTCAATGTTTTTATAAAACTTCATTCTGGAAGTAAAAGTTTATTGTATCATTTTTATTAATTCCTTTCATTTAATAAATCTGGAAAATAACATAGAGCATACCCTTATGAGAATACTATGATTTTAAATTGTATATCTCTTCATATTTATATCCTTATATGTTAAAAAAAAAAAAAGAGTATTACAAGTAGATTAATATTGTGGTGCTAAACTAATCCAAACTACAATAGAACAGTTTAAAACAATGAATAAATAAATTTCATCAAACTATATATATCTATTTGTACATTAAAGATAAAGATAGTATTATTGTTTAATATAAATTATTCTGGGAAAATAAAATAATTGTGAGTACTCAGTGATTATATGTTTCTACACAAATATATATATATATATATATGTGTGTGTGTGTGTGTACATATACATATATACATATATACATACATATATATACATATATGTATATATGTATATACATATACATATGTATGTATATACATATATATATGTATATATGCATCATTTAATAAAATATTGTTATACTATTTGTATTTGAGAAAAATATATATGTTTTCTATTGTTTATACATCTGTATTTTTATCGAAGCCGAAATATGAAGATAACAAAAATAAAAAATAAAAAAAAATACCAAAAAAATAATTTTTAGAAAAAAAATAAATTGGAGCTTGAAGGTGGGGGAGCCGATATCTCTACCCCACCCCGCCCCTTTAAGGGTAGCCATAGTGGAGGTGTGGCCACCACTGTGGGTTAACCACAGTGGACGACTCGATCACCACTGATGGCTCTACCGCCACTATGTCTAACCAAGGTAGATGGTTTGGCTGCCACTGTGGCCAATGACAGTGGACGGCTCGGCCTCCACTCCTCTCCGCTATCCTTGAAACCCTTGACCACCATGATCAAAACCAATCCCTGCACAATAGATACCCTAACCCTTGAGGTAATGTTTGAAATGAATACCCTAACCCTCTTTCAAGTTAGGATTAAGAAGAAGTAAGAAGAATAAGAAACAAATAGATAGTATGTTTAAAAAGAAAAAGAAAAAAAAAAAGAAACCCTAAATAGGGTATAAAAGAATTAAATAATAGGAGAGGGGTTCTTCTTAAAATTTAAAAATAAAGTGAATGGGGATGATCCCATTTTAATAGAGTTAAAATTATATAAGTTATAGGGGTCATTTAAATCTCGTAGGGAATTTGTTTTCATAGGATATATGTTTTAAATGGAATATTTTAATGAAGTTTATTAGATGGATTTTTTTATTAAAGAGGGTCTTTTAATTATAATTTATTATATATATCCCTAAGGGGGTATTGTTAATTATAACTGATTATATGAATTCTTAGGGGTGTATTTTTAAATTATAAGTGTTTAACTAAATTCTTAATTGTTGGGAAAAATGGTGTCTCAACCTTGCATTTATGCGAGGTTACTATTTATAGTAAGTTTTTATTTGAGCACGAAATGGTACAAAACTCTCCCTGAAGCTTCTGGTTGGCTAGATAAGCATTCTAGTAAAGTTGCGTCACAAGGTCACAGCTAGTTTTGAAGATATTAAAGTTTTCATCTTGGAGGGGTGCGATAAAATGTTTAAACTTAATTTTGGGGGCTTTAGAGGCTCTGAAATGCCCTGAAAAGTGGTCGTAACTGATGCAGCAGTTACGAGGTGATAGAGCACCTCGCGAGCTTTTCGACGCTTCAAACGGTTCGTCAATCAGACACCCGGTTCTCAAGTTATGGCCTCCGGAAGTTTGTACTCCTGAAATAGGAAAAATAATTTGTATCGGATACATAAATGAGCTGTAAAAGGGAGCGACATGTGTTGATGTGTGCTTTAACATGTCATAGGGCATCTAAAAGGGAGATAATGTCGGCTACACCTTATTGGGTGGTTTTAGCCCATGGTTTTGTAATACTGTTTGACGGTTTCTTGTATTGTATCTCCTATTTATGAGGTGTGTGAGATAGAGGTTGTGTGTAAGAGTCTTATGGCTATTGAGTTGCCTCTGAATCTCTGATTAGTGGTACTCCTACGAAGAGCTTGCTCTGCAAGTATGTTGTAATCTGTTTTTGATTGCTGAATGAAATATTGAGCTGCTTTTGGAGTGTGGGGTTTTTCTCCCGAAAGGGTTTTCCTCACGTAAATCACTGTGTTGTGGTATGAATGCTATTATATCTATTTCTATTTTCTGTAACTGTTGTAACGATCTAAAAAAAATTTGTATTACCCTCCTCTCAAGGTTAGTGTAGGAAGTTGTTTCCGCTACTTAACTTCCTTACAAGTGGTATCAGAGCCCGATCACCTTTGGTTTCAATTGTGGGCAGTTGAGTTTTTTGAACTAATCTAGATTTGAGTGGGAGCTTGTGCAGAAGACACTTTTTGATCTTGTTGCAAGAATATTCAGATGACAAGTTCGTCAGGGAGAATAGAGGTGGAGAAATTTAATGGAAGTAATTTTGAGATGTGGAAGCTGAAGATGGAAGATCTGCTAATAGATCGAGATCTTTGGGATGCTATTGATGCAAATGTCTAAAGGCCCTCAGATCCTACTGTGGCAGCTCAGTATGATGTTATGGACTAAAAAGCCAAGGGTCTAATCAGACTGTGCCTAGCAGACTCTGTTCTAATCAATGTCCATGAAGAAAACTCTGCAAAGAAGCTATGGACTAAGCTTGGTGAGATGTATCAAGCGAAATCTTTATAAAATCAAATTTTCTTAAGAAAGAAATTGTATTCCTTGAAGATGGAAGAGGGTGGATGAATTGCAGACCACCTGGAAGAATTCAATATGTTGGTGGCTCAATTAGTATCCGTCGGTGTTAAGATGGATGAGGAGGAGAAATGTCAGATCTTGCTTTGTTCTTTGCCTGATTCGTGGGATTCTCTTGTTATGGCTATCGGTAGTACTTCTGTTGTTTTGAAATCTGAAGACATGGTGGATGCCCTACTTGGTGAAGAGATGTGAAGGAAGGTATCCATCAGTTCAAAGGAAGCCCTAACCGTTCGTGCAAGACCTAAGGAGAAAGGCAAGAAGAATGAGAAGCGTAACAAGTCCAAATCCAAAGGGAGATCAAAATCTCTTGGAAAGTCCAAAGTCATTTGCTGGAATTGCGGTAAACCGGGTCACATCCATAAGGACTGCAAAGAAGAAAAGAAGAAGAAGAAAAAGAAAAAGTTTGATTCTAATTCTAAGTCCGATAAGGAAGATGGCGATGCATTTATTGTGGCTTTGGCGACTCATGCAGGTAATGATGTCTGGCTAATTGACTCAGGTACATCTTTTCATATGACTTCCAATAGAGATTGGTTTTCTGAATATGAAGGATTTAATGGAGGTAAGGTGTACTTGGGTGATGATTCACCTCTAGACATTGTTGGTCAAGGTAAAGTTAGAATCAGATTTTCTGATGGTAGAATAAAAAGGATTAATAGTGTGCTGCATTTCCCTGGATTAAAACGAAACCTGTTATCTGTGAGCAAACTGATAGATGCGGGTGTGCAGGTAGTCTTTTCTAAAGCAGGATGTAAGATGATTAAGGGTGCTATGGTAGTTGCTAGAGGTGTCAGGTTTGGCACTTTGTATAAGCTTGAAGCATACACTGTTGAGTGTAATAGCACTTCTATAAAAAGTAAATCTGTGGATACTTCATTGGAAGATTTAAAGGTTTCACCTTTAGTAGATGGAAATGGTTTTTGGGTACCTAAGGGTGCTCTTTCATCTGAAGCAAAGTTACCTGCAAAGAAGACTATGTTATGGCACCAGAGACTTGGCCACATTGGAGAAAAGGGTCTAAGGACCTTGAAAAATAAAAACCTTGTTGAAGGTTTGAATGATTGTAATCTTGACTTTGATTTCTGTGAGCATTGCATTTATGGAAAACAAAACCGCGTTCAGTTTTACTCGAGTTCTCATAAAACTTGTGAGGTTTTGGATCTTATCCATTCTGATGTGTTTGGTCCAGTAGATGTCTCTTCGATTGGAAAATCCACATATTATGTTTCATTTATTGATGATTTTAGTAGAAGGACATGGGTATATTTTCTAAAGAGTAAATCTAAAGTTTTTAGTTGTTTTAAAGAATTTAAAGCAATGATTGAGTTGCAGACTAGAAAAAAAATAAAATGTTTGAGAATTGATAATGGCGGTGAGTTTTGCTCTAATGATTTTGATAGATTCCATAAAGACTGTGGAATTAACAAGCAGAAGACAACTCCGTATTCTCCACAGCAGAATGGAGTTGCAGAAAGAATGAACAGGACACTGATGAAGAAGGCTAGGAGTATGTTGAGTGGTGCTGGTCTCAAACAAAAGTTTTGGGCTGAAGCTATTGCCACTGCTTGCTACCTGATTAACAGGTCTCCTACATCAGCTCTTGTTGATAAAATGCCTATGGAAGGATGGTCAGGTCACAAGTCTTCATTGAGACATCTTAGAGTTTTTGGTTGCGAGGCATATGCACATGTGCCAAAGGAGAAGCGAACAAAGTTGGAGAACAAGGCTATGAAATGTATCTTCATCGGGTATAGTTATGGTGTGAAAGGATACAAGCTTTGGGACCCTGTTGCACAAACGGTAATTCAGAGTAGAAGTGTTATTTTTAGAGAAATTAAGTCTCCTTCTATTACATTGCAGCCAGAATAGACTAAAAAAGAAGATGTGATTCAACTTCCTTCTACACTTGAAAGAGTTGAATCGAGACCCCTAGATAGGCAAGAAGTTGAGGAGAGCTAGTCTAGCTCTGAATCTTCAGAAGAGGAGGAAGAACCTCCAACTCAGCTTGTTCGAAGGTCTACAAGACATAGACAACCACCTGAAAGGTATTCACCTAATGGTTGGAGATGTATTTTTTCTCTGAATACTAGTGTGGATGAACTGAAATCTATAGAAGAGGCATTAGGTATGAATGATGCAGAATCCTAGAAGATTGCTATGGAGGAAGAAATGGCAGCTTTGAAAAAGAATGATACATGGGATCTTGTACCATTGCCTGAAGGATGAAAACCTGTTGGTTGTAAATGGGTGTTCAAGAAAAAGATTGGTTCAGATGGAAGCATTGAGAAGTATAAAGCAAGGTTGGTTGCAAAAGGCTACTCTCAAGTTGAGGGTGTTGATTACGGTGAGATATTTTCTCCTGTTGCAAAAAAGACGTCCATTAGATACATATGTGTTGAGTTTGGGATTTGAACGTTCTAAATCAGATCAATGTGTTTATTATAAATCTGATGGTGATCATTTCTTATTCATTGCATTGTATGTTGATGATATGTTATTCATTGGTAAAGGGAAAGGTATGATTTCAGAATTGAAGTCTCAGCTCACTGCTAAATTTGAAATGAAAGATCTTGGTACAGCAAAGCACATTCTTGAGATGGAAATTAGAAGAGATAGGGTGAACAGAAAGCTATGGCTAGGCCAGAGTAAGTATGTGAATTCAGTGTTACAGAGGTTCAACATGCAGAATTGTAGACCATTGAGTGTTCCTTTTACAGTTGGAACGAAACTATCTGTTTCAGATTGTCCTACATCCCCATTGGAGATGGAAGACATGAGCAGAGTGCCTTACCAGAGTGCGGTTGGAAGCTTGATGTATGCTATGGTCTGTACTAGACCAGACATTGCCCAAGCAGTGGGAGTACTTTCTAGATATATGTCTAATCCTGGTAGAGTTCATTGGGATGCAGTCAAAAGAGTCTTCAGATATTTGAAGGGTACTTCAGAGTATTCTTTGTGTTATCATGGTAATTCAGTTGGAGACATGAATTCCCTTGATATCCATGGTTATGTGGATTCATATTGGGCAGGTGATATTGATAGCAGAAGATCCACCAGTGCTTATGTGTTTACTTTGTTTGGTGGTGCAATTAGTTGGATGAGTAAGCGACAGGCTGTGGTTGCTTTATCCACTATTGAAGTAGAGTATATGGCAGCTACTCATGCTTGTAAAGAGGCCATTTGGCTTAAAAAGACTATGTTCAGATATTGGAATAAAACAAGGTACAGTGACAGTTTATTGTGACAGTCAGAGTGCATTTAGCCTAGCTAAGAACCTGACATTTCATGCTCAGACCAAACATATTGATGTTCAGTATCATTTTGTTAGAGATATGGTCGAAGATGGTAGGGTGAAGCTGGTTAAGGTGGAAACTTTGATGAATGTTGTAGATGCTTTAACTAAGGCTATGAGCACAGAGAAGTTCAGATGGTGTTCAGAGTCTATGGGCTTTATGGCCCCTAGCAATTGATTCATTGTGTTGACATTCCCTTCCGCTCCTGCAAGGTGTTCAACAAGTGGGAGATTTGTTGGGAAAAATGGTGTCTCAACCTTGCATTTATGTGAGGTTACTATTTATAGTAAGTTTTCATTTGAGCACGAAATGGTGTGAAACTCTCCCTAAAGCTTCTGGTTGGCTAGATAAGCATTCCGGTAAAGTTGCGTCGCAAGGTCATAGCTAGTTTTGAAGATATTAAAGTTTTCATCTTGGAGGGGTGCGATAAAATGTTTAAACTTAATTTTGGGGGCTTTAAAGGCTCTGAAATGCCCTAAAAAGTGGCTGTAACCAGTGTAGTGGTTACGAGGTGATAGAGCACCTCGCGAGCTTTCCGGCGCTTCAAACGGTTCGTCAATTGGACACCCGGTTTTCAAGTTATGGCCTCCGGAAGTTTGTACTCCTGAAATAGGAAAAATAATTTGTATCGGATACATAAATGAGCTGTAAAAGGGAGCGACACATGTTGATGTGTGCTTTAACATGTCATAGGGCATCTAGAAGGGAGATAAGGTCGGCTACACCTTATTGGGTGGTTTTAGCCCATGGTTTTGTAATACCGTTTGACGGTTTCTTGTATTGTATCTCCTATTTATGAGGTGTGTGAGATAGAGGTTGTGTGTAAGAGTCTTATGGCTATTGAGTTGCCTCTGAATCTCTGATTAGTGGTACTCCTATGAAGAGCTTGCTCTGCAAGTATGTTGTAATCAGTTTTTGATTGCTGAATGAAATATTGAGCTGCTTTTGGAGTGTGGGGTTTTTCTCCCGAAAGGGTTTTCCCCATGTAAATCACTGTGTTGTGGTATGAATGCTATTATATCTATTTCTATTTTCTGTAACTGTTGTAACGATCTGAAAAAGTTTTGCATTACCCTCCTCTCAAGGTTAGTGTAGGAAGTTGTTTCCGCTACTTAACTTCCTTAAATTAATGTGTTCTTTTATTTAAGGGGTGAAAAAATATGGAATATTTTGACGAAGTTTGTTAGTTGGTTATTTTATTTTGTAAAGGAGATTATTTAATCATATATGATTATTTTATATTCTTAAGGGATTGATTTAATTATAAATGCTTGTCTATGAGAAGATTTATTTTCTAAATCAACTTATTAATATTAATTTGATGACATTTAAGATGTTCATTTATATGCCTAGTTAATTATTAATAATAATACAATGAGTTGTATTAATGTTAATTTGGTGAATTTTGGAGTTATTTAATATTGTAAGGGATTAATAATAACTCATAAGGTAATTAATATTGAAGGATTTTAGTTGGGAAAATTAATTAATTATGAAGGTTGTGATGTATTTATAGGGTTAAATTATTCAGTTTAGATAATGGGAGTTATTGTAATTGTTACGTAAATTAAAATCTAATTTGATCGCTTAGGAGTTTGAGATAAGATCTAAGTCTTCGAGTTAAATTATAATACATCGCTCACTTTAGAAACCAATTCTTAATGTCAATTAAGATTTCTTTTAGTGCAACTTATTAAGTTGTCACATATAATTAAACGTAGGTCACAAGCAATTAAGTGTTTAAATAAAAAAATTGTCATTGTGTTTTTTGCCCAAAAAGTTTGGGCATGACGTTATCAAACTTTAACATAAAAATTATTTTTAGTTTGTACTTTCCCAAAGGAGAAAAAAGTGCATACTCTTTCTTCCCAAGTCCCTTTTGGCCTTTTCTAATGCTTGGTCTCACAATGGAGTTGACGAGAATTAGTTCTAAGCTAAGAAATAAGAAATCTAGCTCTCCATGAGATATTGGTTTACAAAATTTTTGGCGTTGATCACACATGGGATTGAACTCATTGATATAATATTTTTTCTTTCTTCCTAGCTTGATACCCCAAATTCTCATATAGAACTTATCCATAATGAAACCCTTTATCTCTTTATTATTTGTGTGGCACACATTTGATTAAATATTTCATTTACTCATTTATTTGTTGTTTTGTTGCATGGGTTAGTGCAGGATCATGGGGGGCCAAAAAGTGGCGATGTAAAAAAAATAGCCTTTTCCACTCTCCTAAAACATGAAAATTCATGTTGACTTTTTGCTTGGCCTGGGTGTCAGTACACCTTGGCATGGCAAACACCTAGGCAAATCAGATATTGGATATCCAAGAATATCAGATATTCAATTTTTATAGGTAATTTTAAATTAAAAAATAACTTAGATATTATATAATATAATATAATATATGTATGTCAAAAATGTGGTGTCAGCCTGCAATAGGAGGAAACATCTCAAACACACACATGAAACATTGCATTAGAGGTTAGAAATCCAAACAAAGCAAGTTAATAGATCTAAACTCTTTAAAATCGTTCCATGTTCCTCTATCTCCAAGGATCTTCAAGATTCAAGGTGGCTCTCAGCATGGAAGAGCACTTGATTCTTTAAGATGACAACCTAAAGAATGAGATTTTAATGATTCTAAGATCTAAATGGAATGGAACCAAGATCCTACTGATGATTTAGATATGAAACTAGATGATGATAGGATGTAAGATATTGATATGAAGCTTAAACTAGTATGAAAATGATACTAAGATGAAGCTAACATAATATGAGATTAACATGATATATCTAAGATTATAATGCTATCAAAATGATCTAAAATTCTATTCTATCAAAGAGAGATAATATGCTTAATGTTATGAGACTATAAGTTTGATGCACAAAGACTTTATTATTTTAAATAAGGAATGGGCTCTATTTATAGGGAAAATAGGGCAATGGATGGTCAATATTGGATAATCTTAACAAGGGCTGGGATTGAAAGTTAATCAATCCATGTTTACAATTCTCACCAATGAAATGGTGATAATTGTCAACATAAGACTGCTTGAGAGGAGATGCAAGAAGCATTAAATGCTTGAGAAGACATGAAGGTTACCTTAGGAGGTAAGGTTAAGGTTAGGCTAGAGTCATCCATTGGATAAAACTTTTACCCAAGGGGTAAACTCTTGTGCAAGGGTTAAAGGAATAACCATGGTCAAAGCAATGAATGCTTGATGAGACTCTATTTTTAGATGAGGGTTGAGTTAGGCAAAAAGTCTCTAGCCATGCCAAAAGGGTGAGTTAATCATTAATGGTTTGGAAGACTTTGGGGACTAATTTGTAAGAGTCCTTCCAAATTTTGGGGAACTCAACAAGTTATCTTGTTGAAGACATAAAGGCTTTATTGCTTTTGGAAGACTTTCCACCAAATTTGAGAAGTGACATCCTCAAATTTAGGGAAAAGGAATGATTGAAGGGTTTAGGCTAAATGATTAGGATTAGATGGGTTCTAGAAGAATTTAGGAGGCAAGTGGGAGATGTAGGATTTTGCAAGTGGGGGGATTTAATTAAATGTAAATTTAATTAAATGGCTTAGATAGAAGAAGGGTATATTAATTAAATCTTAATTTAATTAATAGGCGATTAGAAGAATAGGGATATTAATTAATTGGAAGAATTAAGAATAATTAAATGAATAAAATTCACTTAATTCATTGTGCAACTTTTAGGTGTCTATATTTTGCCCCTCTTTGAGTTAATGTGTGACCACATGTTGATTCAAAGAAAATTTGTCAGATATGATGTCAAAATTTGATCGTTATGATGCTATGGATATGAAAAATTGATTTGATATGAAAAGTCGACATGATGCCCCAGATTTGATGAACGATATTGATGATGCCCCAGATATGAAGAATTGATTTGATATGAAAATGATGTCGATATGAAACTAATGTCGATATTTGATATGATAATGCCCCCTCGGGAGATCATTTGTGCACAAAAGGGATGAATGATCTCTCGAAAGAAGAAGAATTCTATTTGAAAGATAGAAGAGTGGATAGTGATTACATGCATGGGTTTGATAAGATTGATTAGATTGATTGGATTGAGATCAAGTTTAGTTTCAAGTATGACACCTCCTATATAAGACATGGATGATCGAGCATATGGTTTCAGGAATGATACCACCTATATAAGACATGGATGATCGAGCATCTGGTTTTAGGAATGATCGAGCATCTAGTTCTAGGAACGATATATCCTATATAAGAGCTAATCAAAACACCTAGTTTTAGGAACGATATATCCTGTATAAGAGCTGATCAAAACATCTGGTTTCAAGAATGATATATCCTGTATAAGAGCTGATCAAAACATCTAGTTTCAGGAAAGATACATCATGTATAAGACATGATAGAAGATAGTTTGGAAGAATGATGAAGATATGAAAGTGAAGAAATATTCCATGATGATACGATAGATATGCACATGAGGGATGCAATGATGAATGATATGCATTATATTTTGATATGAGATTCTATGAGGATGATGTGATGCTTAGATAAATGCTCTTGATTTCGATTATGATGTGAATGTATGATTCACGATTTTGATAAGGAAAAATATGATGATGCATTTCTTTGATTTATGAGATGTGAGATTTATGATAATGATAATGATAATGAAATGATACTAATGCAAGATTAAAATGATATGCAACCTAATGCAAGATTAAGATGATAATGATGTGATTGCTAATGCAAAGCTTAATAGGCATTCTCGTTCTCAATGTTGCCATCTATTGTGATCAAAGTGCTAGTGCTTCCTTTGTTTTCATCATCGAGCCTTGATTTGTTGAAAGTTGATACGAGAATCATGGTATAATTGAACCATAATGACCCGAGTATAACTTACATGGATTTTGATATTACAAGATGACACAAGCATCAAGGTATAATTGAAACAAGATGACCTGAGTGTTCCTTGCATAAATAGACAAGACTTAACCACTATCCCATACAAATCCGAAATGTCTTCAGTGATATGTTACCTGATCACATCGTAAGACAAATTTGTATAATAGAAGGCCTCACTCCCAAACAACAAACAAAGAAAACATCACATTCCTCCCTTGCTTCTCTATTCATTAAGACATCCTCAAGTTACTTAGGACATATGATAAGAAAAAATTAACAACCATAAGTAAGCATGCATGCTATTTGGAATCTACTCTTGTTAAATAAAACATATTGCAAATAGATCTTTGTTCAGTTGAAATCAGTTCAAGTCCACGATGTCTAGCCTTCTTGCCTTGTTGTTTGTCATTTGTTGGTTGTTCTGATCCTTGTTGTCTTGCTACGTGTTTGGTCTGATGTTGAAAATCTTGAAGGTGAAATGCCCCCAACGAGGTTAGGATTTTGCCCCTTGCTGTTGATACTACTTTGATATGGATATGTGCATTGATCACCAAGCCATTGTGGGATATGATTTGGATAACTGATTCAGATAAACTAAGGACAGTGACTACGCTAAGTATGTCCAGGATTGATAAGCATTTGTGAATTTTTGGTGATATCTCAAATGGATGGATATGATATGTGCAACATGATCTTTGAAACATGTACTTCCATCAATTGATCAAGATAAGGCTAACTAGAACAAAATCTAGCAGTCATACTGATTAATGTCATTGTTTTGATTAGTTTGATGATTGATAAGAATGTTTGGTTTCAAAGAGTGAGTACCTCGTATAAGACCAATCTGTTTGGTTTCGAGTGTACCTATCCTTGTATAAGACATGTTGATGTTTATGTTGATGTTGATGTTGATAAATGGATTGATTATCAAGACTCGGTGATTGATAGGAATGTCTGGTCTCAAAGAGTGAGTACCCCGTATAAGACCTATCTATCTAGTTTCAAGTGTACCTATCCTTGTATAAGACATGTTTGATGTTGATGTTGATTTTCAATAATGAATTGATTAACAAGATGTGATTAGTTTGATTGCAGACTTTGAGAGTTTTTTCTATTGTTGAATTGATTTGATGGATGGTCCATGCTTTCATGTTTTTTGATTTTCAAGTTTTACTTGATTTTGTCGATTTTTTAATTTTTGGGGGGGATATTTTGATTTTTTGAATTTTTTTGGATTTTTTGATTTTTTGAGTTTTTGGATATTTTGATTTTTTGAGTTTTTGGATATTTCAATTTTTTGAGTTTGTGGATTAGAAGAAAGATGTCTTTGGTTGCCCCAATGTATAGAAAGACAAGGAATATTATGAATGGATGACTGAACCATTGAGGTGGAAATGGATTTTTTGTGTCCATAGTTTTGATCAAGATCAAGGATGGAAAAGGGGATTGGATAGAGATAGAATATGGATAGGAGAAACAAGATTGTAGAAAGCACTAGATGATAGAAGCAATGAATAGATAGGATATGGGATATGGATAAAGTGAAGCAAGATTATAGAAAGCACTAGATGATAGAAGCAATGAATAGATAGGATAAGGGATATGAATGAGGATATGAATGAGGTGAAGCAAGATCGTAGATAGAACTAGATGATAGAAGCAATGAATAATAGGATAAGGGATATGGATTAGAGTGAAGCAAGATCATAGATAGCATTGGATGATAGAAGCAATGAATAGATAGGATAAGGGATATAGATTAGAGTGAAGCAAGATCTTAGATAGCACGGGATGATAGAAGCAATGAATAGCTAGGATAAGGGATATGGATTAGAGTGAAGCAAGATCATAGATAGCACTGGATGATAGAAGAAATGAATAGATAGGATAGATGGTATGGATAAGAGGATATGAATTAGAGTGAAGCAAGATTGTAGATAACACTGGATGATAGAAGAAATGAATAGATAGGATAGATGGTATGGATAAGAGGATATAGATTAGAGGATATGGATAATGTGAAGCAAGATTATAGATAGCACTGGATGATAGAAGAAATGAATAGATAGAATAGATGGTATGGATAAGAGGATATGGATTAGAGTGAAGAAAGATTGCAGATAATGATGAAGTTAGATAGGGCAATGGGTATTGGAGGAAGGATAATGGGAGATATGGTAGGAAGAATAGAGTGGATGAACTTTTCCCCCAAGCATAGAGGTTTCCATTTGCAAAAAGCTGATATGTAAGATTGTCACAACAATTAGCACTATCTGAATAAGTGTTCCTAAAATTTTCAAAGATAGAGACCCAACCCACACTTGGAACCTCTGGAAAATTCAACTGAACATTTCTAACAACTAGGAAGTAGACTCAAAAGGGAAGAAGAATCCCAAACTAGATCAAGGTACTTAGTCTTTGATTACCCATGTGTGTGCAAGTGGGTTCATTCTGACTCATATGATCATTGTAATCTTCATAATCCAGCATGGCTCGCTATATGAGTTACCTTGACTTCAAAAGCATCTTGGATAGAGCCTCACTGTCAGCGAGCGTCCATAGCCCTGACGAGGTTATCACTATAATCTCACAAATATTGTTCCATTGCTAGCCAGACATCCATAGCCCCGATGGAGTTATTTGCATGTTCTCATAGCCAAGCATTTTGATATTGCATTTTGCTTTTCTTGATATTCATTTTCTTGCTCATGCTTTTGATATTTCTTTTTTTCTCTCTTTATTTTTCTTGCATTGGCTTGTAAGTGATGAAACTTGCATGGGTTTGATAATTACAGTGGCATTGAAGCAAGATTTTAGATTTTTCACTAGCCATGTCTTCAATTTAAGAGATCACAATGATTTAGAGAAATTGATTAAGTGTATGAGATATAGTAATCAAAAGATGTCGGTACCAAGATATGATAAGTGGTTCTCTTTTGGATTGAGTGTGTATCCCAACCAAAAGAAAATGTTAAAGAGAAACAACCTTGGATTCTGAAGCATTTCATGAATAGATATCTAGGAAAAAGACTGAACATGAGATTCGAGCATGGGCAAGCATGTGACAAAATGACACAAATGCCTATTTCATAGATGAAATATTTATGCAAAGCATTGAATGATAGGGATTGAAGGATAGAAAAGAGGTGCTAGATAATAGATAGAATGTTTTAAGATTTGTGTGATGATAGATGGAAATGTATTCACGATGAGTGTTGGTACACAACTCGAGAAGTGATGAAGAGATAGAGGAAAATTGAATTTTGGGACATAAGGACCCAAAATAGATAAGGAAATGATGGAAGAATAGTTTTGGAAAGATGTTTAGATAGATGGTTGAAATAAGTTCAAAGATGTTTTCCTTTGTTGATCTTTCTTATGGATCATTTGAGGTGATGGATTGGTGGATGGATGAAGGTAAAGACCCAAGATGGATGGAAGGGAAGAAGAGTTTGACTTTGGAATGAAAGGACCTAATATGTAAAGAGCTGATACTTTATTGCGGAGAAGATGAAACTTTATTGCGGACTGGCGATGCAGATGTTATTTTATTGCAAATTATGCGCGGATAGACTGAAGGAAGTTGGAAGAAACTGTACTCCTCGAAACATGTGATGTTCTTAGTTCCACACCCATCACTAGATGTAGGATTTGTCGTAGCCACAGATAGGATTTGATTTATTATGGATGGAAAGGGAGGTTTATTATGAATGGCTAACCAATCTTGGGTAGATCAATAACAAGCCATGATGGGAATGGGTAAGTTTATTATGGATGAATTGGTCGTGAGTGTGTGTGAAGTGAAAGGATGAAAGTGGATCCTGAAGGAGGGAGGAGCAATGTCTCTACGCATGGCACTGGTGACCCATTTTTCACCATGGTACTTGCCCAGGGCACCACTGAAGTGGTTTTCACTATTGGACGAAATTATTTCTCTTTACTTTTTTTGATTTTTTGATTTTTCAATGTTTTTTGTGTCACAAGGCGCCTGTTTGCCAGGTTTTCACCAAGTAACGGTTTTTTTTGTTTTTATAATTTTTTTTTGTATTTTTGAATTAGGATACTCCAAAGAGCTATGTGTAGAACCTGCGAAGGTGCATGCTGTTGATAGGATCCTCCAAAGGTTCACCTTCTATAGTTGAGAGCTGATATGCCCCAGATCCATATACTGCTATAATGATGTAAGGACCAAGCCAGTTTGGTTCAAACTTGCCCTTACATATCTGCATCGCCAGTCCGCAATAAAGTTTCATCTTCTCTGCAATAAAGTATCAGCTCTTTACATATTCTGGATGGGTTATGTGCTAATATGTCCCGATTACGCACTTTTGTTTGGACTGAAAGCTCTATGATATGTCTCGAATGCGTTACACTGATGTCTAAATGCGGTAGACTGATGTTGGTAAGTGCTACTGGATATTTCACCAGTATGATACTGGTTATGCACTATTTTGACTGATGAAAGTGCTAAGATTTGGCTCGTATGCGCTAGAGAATGTTCCAGATGTCCTAGGAAGTTGCTCTTATGCACTAAAGTCCCATGATTGCTCTGTTTTTCTATTTTTGAATTTTAACACTTGTGATTTTGATGGATGATTTTGTTCTGGATACTCAAGCTTACTAAGTTGAATAGATAAACTCTTGATCACTTGGTTTGATATTCCCCTAATCTTGTTGCATGAAAGTCTTTCCTAAAGATAGTTGAAATGTTGATAACCATCTCAAAAGATGCTTTGTTGGATTTGGAAATCTTCTCCACTTTATGTTTTTTCCTTGTTTGAACTGACTTTTGAGTTTGATTGTTGGATACTTTTCAAGATATTTTAACATTTGTGACAAGAATACATAGCACACATGAAGACAATGGTCATCCTAATGCTAAACATTGAGTGTATGTTCTTTTGAGGATGTGTTTAAATCCCTGATGTTATCACTAGTTTGATTTACAATAAAAGACACATCAGATAGACTCTTTATTCAAAGATCATTGACAATATCATACCCCACTAGTCTCGATACTCCATCAACTCAAACAGCCCTATCACCCCCTAGGGGGTGCCCATTTTTTTGCCTTTTGCCAGAAATTAACTCAAAGTGAATTGCTTCACAATTGAGTAGTTATCTTGGGAGATATATGGTGAGTAATCTGGGGGGAGGATTCTTTTTCCACCCTTGCATTATGATATTTCCAATGTTTGCAACTGACTCAACTCAAAGTTTCTAATGCTAAGGTTTGTATCAAGCTTTCATTCTATCTTCAATGATAAACTACCTCAGGAGGCTTCCCAACCTTTAGAACAAAGGCTTTACATATCATAAAAATACTGGGGGAAGGCTAATTGCTAAGCAAAACCATTGAAAGGGACTTTCGTCACCCTCCACTTTTGATTATAGTGGGTTGGAACAATTGGTGATAAAGTTGTTTCCCACTTAGTTCATTCCCCTCACATCGGCCAAAAATGGCTTTAAGAGTTTTTATATCCTCGGGAGGGCAGGCCTACTAAAGGACTTAAATGCTTGAAAAAGAAGAAAACATAAGAGTGGTTTGGCTTTTTGATCACCCAATTAAGGGGAGAGAATTTACCTTCCACTTTCAACACAAGGAAAACAAGGTTCTTTTTAGCCTTCAAGACAATGATTTGCTAACTTCTACTTGGAGATGTTGCTCCAACAAGCATGTTGTTCCTTTTAACCTTTCATAGCAAAGTGTGTATTTCCAAAACTTTTGTAAAACAAGCCTGGTCAACAAAATAAATCATGATTTTGGTCAACAAAATTAAAGTCGATAGGGGAAAGTTTTTTCTATTTGCCTTACATAAAATAAAATGAGGTTCTTTTACTATGCAATGAATTGAAATTGATCCTTTTAGGCACCAAAGGAAGGTGAAGTTCATTTTAACCTTGCTAAAAGTAAATTTGTTTGTCCTTTTTAGAGCTCCAAACAAAATATTTTCCCTAACTTGCAAGAATGAACAGTTTCTTTAGTTGTTCTTTTTACCACACAATAAGGAAAAGATGAAGTTTTATTTAAAACACCAAAAAGGAAGACATGAAGTTCATTTTATGCATCCAAATGAAATGATGAGATTTATTTTAACTTTTGCAAAAAGGGAGAGTGGATTCTTTTTAACAAACTTTTGTTGAAAGAAAGTAAAAGAAGAAATTTAAAGCCTCTAAACTAACTCCTTCCCCTGCACAAAAAAGATTAGAACCTCCACACAATCAGTGATCAAATGTTAGTGTGGGCTTACACAAGCCTAAATTTTGATCTTGGTTACAAATTTTACAATCCTGATCCTAAAATGCCCTAAAATTTGACTAAGTCTAAAATTTGGAGGATCTTCCAAAAACTAGATTTTGCATTATAACTCCTAGAGGTCTGAAACCCCTCTCAAACATCATGACAATATATATATATATATATATATATATATATATATATATATATATATATATATATATATATATATATATATATATATATATATATATATATATATATATATATATATATATATATATATATATATATACAGGTTATATTCCATATATATTCTGCCTCCCACAAGCCTATTTTTTGACTCTGTTACAAATTTTTGCCTTTGTCAGATCTATGCACTCAAGTTCAACCTAAGTGCGCTATAGAAAGGAATGGATGCGCTAGCAAACAGATCGAATGCGCTAAGTTGTTGCTTTGATGTGCTAAAACAGTGCTCCTATGTGTTTGACAAGCATAAAAGGGGATGTGCTAAAAATAAGATCAGATGCACTGACAGATGCTTTCTATGCACTAATATGTGTCATGGATGTGCTAAAGTTTAGCACAGATGCACTAAAGTTTAGCACAAAAAGTTTTAGATGCATTATTCTGGTATTTTGGTGTGATTGTTGTCTTCAACCTACATGAAAAATGGTGTTACTTTTGGGGACATGCCCCATGGTGGGCGCCAGAAATGTATGTCGAGAATGTGGCGTCAGCCTGCAATAGGAGGAAACATCTCAAACACACAGATGAAACATTGCATTAGAGGTTAGAAATCCAAAAAAAGCAAGTTAATAGAACTGAACTCTTTAAAATCGTTCCATGTTCCTCTATCTCCAAGGATCTTCAAGATTCAAGGTGGCTCTCATCTTGGAAGAGAACTTGATTCTTTAAGATGACAACCTAAAGAATGAGATTTTGATGATTCTAAGATCTAAATGGAATGGAACCAAGATCCTACTGATGATTTAGATATGAAACTAGATGATAGGATGTAAGATATTGATATGAAGCTTAAACTAGTATGAAAATGATACTAAGGTGAAGCTAACATGATATGAGATTAACATGATATAACTAAGATTATAATGCTATCAAAATGATCTAAAATTCTATTCTATCAAAGAGAGATAATATGCTTAATGTTATGAGATTATAAGTTTGATGCACAAAGACTTTATTCTTTTGAAGAAGGAATGGGCTCTATTTATAGGGAAAATAAGGCAATGAATGGTCAAGATTGGACAATCTTATCAAGGGCCAAGATTGAAAGCTATCAATCCATGTTTACACTTCTCACCAATGAAATGGTGGCAATTGTCAACATAAGACTGCTTGAGAGGAAATGTAAGAAGCATTAAATGCTTGAGAAGACATGAAGGTTACCTTAGGAGGTAAGGGTTAAGGTTAGGTTAGGGTCATTAATTGGACAAAGCTTTTACCCAAGTGGTAAACTCTTGTGCAAGGGTTAAAGGGATAACCAAGGGTAAAGCCATGAATGCATGATGAGACCTTTGGGTTAAATGAAGGTTGAGTTAGGCAAAAAGTCTCTAACCATGCCAAAAGGGTGAGTTAATGATTAATGGTTTGGAAGACTTTGAAGACAAATTTGTAAGAGTCCTTCCAAATTTGGGGGGAACTCAACAAGTTAGCTTGTTGAAGACATAAAGGCTTTATTGCTTTTGGAAGACTTTCCTCCAAATTTGAGAAGTGACATCCTCAAATTTAAGGAAAGGGGATGATTGGAGGGATTCAACTAATTGATTAGGATTAGATGGGTTCTAGAAGAATTTAGGAGGCAAGTGTGAGATGTAGGATTTTGCAAGTGGGTGGAGAAAATAGAATTTTATTAAAATAAAATTAATTTATTTCAATTGTGGTTGCAACTTGCATTTGTAGGATTTTGCAAGTGGGGGGATTTAATTAAATGTAAATTTAATTAAATGGGCTAGAAGGGGGATTTTAATTAAATGGCTTAGATAGAAGAAGGGTATATTAATTAAATCTTAATTTACTTAATAGGAAGAATTAAGAATAAATAAATGAATAAAATTCACTTAATTCATTGTGCAACTTTTAGGTGTCTACAATATATTATATAATTTATAATATAATATATAATCTAATATAATAATATACTAAATTATAATATATTATATTATATAATATATAATATAATAATATATTATTTAATATTATATTATATAATATTATTGGTAAATAGATTTGTCACTGTAGCATCGGAATTAGGAATCATCAAAACACTAGACATGATAACTCAATCATAAGAGCACTCATTGCAAATGAACCTAATCCTAAGCACACTCAATAGAGACATAAAAACAAAGCATTCAAAAGCAAAGATCATGCAAACCAGATGACGACTTGGATGCTTCTTCCATGCGGCTCCATTGTTGTTCTTTCCTCTTCAAATGGATTTGTGGATCTCACCTACAAGTGCACATACAATTGAAAGCAAGATTGACATTGATGAAAAGCTCAAGAGTACTAGAAGCATAAATTCGATAGTTTAATTAGGGATTCGAGATTCGGGATTGAAGAAATTCATCCAATTTATAGAGAAATTGGAGAAATGAACAAATTAGCATGATAGCGATTCGAATGGAAATTCAAATCAAGAATAGCAAAATTATGACATATCTATGACAAATTGCTATGCAAGGATTATGACAATTCATGACAAATTTCTATGTCAAGAATTTATGACATTTTATGACATTTTATGACAAATTCTATGACAAATTTCTATGTCAAGAATTTATGACAATTTATGACAAATTCTATGACAAATTTCTATGTCATTGCCATAAATTTAGGAAAGAAATAGGAGGAAATTGAAATTGGAATTAAGAAATTAGGAAATTAGAAATTAGTGAATTAATCAATAATTTTTCATTTATTAATTAATTCACTCACAAAGAGGAATAATTAGCCAATTAAATGAATATTTAATTGTAATGAGAAAACTTAGGATAAATCAGTAATTTATTAATCTTAAAGGAAGAAATGATGCACAAGGTTAAATGATTAAATCATGAAACCCTAGAAGGTGAATTAGAAGTGCAAAAATGACAATTGGGTCGTGATTGAAGATAACTAATGTCATGATTTTGAATTGATAAATGACCAATGCGATAAATGATTTAATTGAGAAATGCGCCAATTGACGAGGAACAATGACAAATTGATCCAAATTGACATAATTGAGACAGACAGCGATTGATGACAAATCGGTCGCAAAAATAAAAAGATTGACAAAAGGACAAGAATCGATGACAAAATAGATTGCAAGACGACAAGATTGAAAATGACCACGATCGATGACAAATCGATCGCAAGATGATAAAATTGAACAAGACAACGATCGATGACAAATTGATCGTAAAACGACAAGATTGATAAACCGATCGCCAGATGATAAGATTGAAAAGAGGACAAAACCCTAATTAGGATTGATGATGTCCAAAATGATAAGATTGATGATAAAATTGATAAGATTGATAAAAGAGCCACGATTGATGACAAATCAATCGTAAGATTGACAGGAGGACAACGATCGATGACAAATCGATCGCAAGATTGACAGGATTGATAAGAGGACAAAACCCTAATTAGGATTGACGATGTCCAAAATGATGACAAATGAATACGCTCATTGATGCGACAGGATAAAATCGATTAAAACCATGACTGGATAGTGTTGTTGACAAGACCAAATTCAAGAGTGAGATGATTGGAGAATGTAGAAGAATGACTCGATGCTCGCAAATGATAAAAATCAAGTACGTGACATAGGAGAAATGTTAATGCGACGCAAAAACCTAAAATGAGGCAATGCGCAAATGTTAAAGTATGACCTCGCAAGCGTTGACCATTTTTGGGTGTCTACATTTTGCCCCTCTTTGAGACAATGCGATTTTAAGCGTTGTTTAAAAGAACAATAATGAAAATGCCCCAGACAATAACAATGACATATGCATGCCCCCTCGAGGAATTTGCCGGAAACATGCGGAAAAGAGGCCAATTGATCGATAAGAATGATAGGATCGAACAGACTGACAATCGGAGATCGGATGCATGAAGGACAAGCAATTTAAGGTGCACAAGACCGCGACCAACATAAGATGGAGAGGACACACGTCCATCTATGCAATGACAAAGAGCTATAAATGAGACCAAGAGGGTGAAAATGACTCATTTGCACTAGCTAAAGAGGAGGATTTATTGCTCTGGACAAGGACACTTGCAGACAGATGGTGAACATTCCAACGGTGGATCACCTTGGGGAACGTGTACACACATTCAGATGACCAGAGGACATAGGAGTAGTGGTAGGTATCTTGAAAACCCATGTTTTGAATTTCATGAATTTTGATGGCTTACGGGACATTGCAGGGCCCACAGGGGATGCAAAAATGGACTCCTGCGCTTGTGTCATCTAGTTCTGGGCTTGTGTAGGGAGTTCTGCGCTTGTGTAGGAAGACACAAGCACAGGTCACCTGACATAGGCGTAGGTTAGAAGACACAGGCACAAGAGTGCATGAATGACTCAATTTTGATGCGAAACGGCATGCAAATGACCTAAAAAGGGGGGACAAGGGTGGGATAAGTCAATGCAGATGAAAAATACCCTGATTGAGACATGAAAATGAGGATATGAAACTCGTAGGAGAAAACCCTAGAACTGACAAAATGATGCCCCGATTGTGATGCAGAGTCGACAGTATCCGTTGATCACGCGGGAGAATCGACCTGACTGCTTCATGCTACGACACAGACTTAGGAGCATAGAGAGAGACACATTAGCTGGACTGGGGATATATTACATCACATACATGCCCGAGATTAGGGCAAACATAGGATTGCTTACCACATTGGCAGAGCGATGGCACTCAGAGACCTCCTCATTCCATTTGGCGACTGGCGAGGCGATGGTGACTCTAGAGGATGTATGGCGCATCCTCCGCATTCTGATACATGGGGAGATGATAGAGTATGACCTAGTGATAGGGAGAGATGCGTTATGCAGACTGTTTGAGTGTGATGCAGATGATCTGGACATTGTCGAGAGGGAGATTCGCTGGGAGACTATGGCTGCCGAGTATGACCGACGATATGTGGTGATAGCAGTTGTGATAGCATGCCTTCTAGCAAGAGATAGACGAGGACATGGATTCCCTATTGGCTGGGGAAGGGTGCTAGAGCGGATGGCGATAGAGGGGACAGTGTACATGTGGGGACCATGTGTACTGGCTATGTTGTATTTCCAGCTGCATCAGATAGCGTATCAGGGAGTTCAGACTCTAAGTTGTGGAGTTACATTGCTTCAGGTATGGGCATTTGAGCATATTGCCATATGTCGGCCGATTACAGATAGACAAGTTGTACCACACTGACCATATGTGTATAGCTATGGTGGAGCACTAAGCCAGGGTCCTTTTGGATACATATTGTACTGGCGACATGAGCTGGACAGACTGACAGAGTTCATATGGAGGCCATATCGAGATTGCCCCGGATGGTCAGATGATCATGATGAGCTACCATACTGTAGACAGGAGAGGGACTTGATTGGGCAACCAGTGAATCACCAGAGAGTGATTGAGTTGTACCTGCCAGAGAGAGTTAGACGACAGTTTGGAGAGACGCAGGATGTACCTAGGAGGACTGCATGCTTTGCCCGATCTCACCGAGAGACGAGTCAGTGGGGGAGTATGATTCAGCCACGTATAGCATATGCCGACTTTGCATAGCTACAACAGAGAAAGTGGGAGTGGTGGTCAGATGTGGTGGATGCTGGGACTACAGAGGAGTATGAGACATGGTTCGCACAGCGACAGCCAGTGCCTTTGACTGATCCTGATATTCCAGTACTGAGGAGACAGGAGGACTTCCCACTCACAGGAGAGGAAGGAGATGATGAGGACGAGGAGAATGAGGATGATGGAGATGGGGGAGAGGATGGTGATGAGGATGATGAGGATGACGAGGATGGGGGAGATGATGAAGATGGTGGAGGGGAGCACGAGGAGGAGCCAGACTCAGTGGATCAGGAGACATTGCAGGACATTCCTCTATAGCCGGGGACAGCTAGGACAGAGGAGGTGGAGATGTGCAGGGCTATCATAGCGAGTCAGCAGGACTATATTGCGACATTAGAGAGACAGCATGAGCAGTTCAAAGTGGAGATAGCTAGACTCACAGCAGCTTGAGATACAGCCATAGCTCAGGCACAGCGAGAGGGACAAAGAGTCACTGAGTTCATTGGGTCGATTAGGGATGCCAGTGCATGGGAGATGGCACAGATGCTGGTAGAGACCGGCGAGGAGAGACTATATTGGAGGACACTATATGAGAGTGTAGTTCCACCAAAGCGGAGAGCACCTTCATATCGAGCACGATCAAGGACAGAGAGCAGGTCACGCTCTCGGAGGTCATTGAGTAGCATGGGGGTGAGTGGACCGATGAGACCACCACAGCCAGGACCAGGAGGGACATCATCTACGAGACATGGCAGGGATGAGGAGGACAGAGGGAGCACCCAGTGATAGAGGCACGTGCTCTGTATGACAGACAGTGGACATTATGTAGTTTGCCATTTTGTAGTCAGCCTGTGGGCCATACTTAGGACAGACAGTCCGATTTTGTATTCCGACATTATTATGATATGTGATATGATATGCATCGATATGATGGATGCAATATGTTATGACTGATGTTATTTTTCATGTATGGATGACTTATGCACTTTTTATGAACATGTATGGATGTATTTTTTATGTATTTTTGAGGCATTTATAATATGAAATGGATAAATGTTTGATGTGATGCTTGAGGAAATGCAAATGTACTAATAAATGAATGCAGGATGCAGCATATGTTTTTGGAAATCGAAGCACTAGACCGAACTGACTATCCAACTAGACGGAAGAAATGTTAGCAAGAAGAAAATGAGACAGAGGACAGTTAGAGATGAAGAAAAACTTGGTTTCAGTAATGCACTTTGTAGGTGAGAACCTTTATTTTTATGTAGCAAAATGGATGCGTAGCATCATGGCATTGAAGGCCAGAGCTGAAATGCAACCCTTTTTGCAAAAGACAAACACATCACAGACAAACGACAATCACAATCAAAAGAAAAGGGATCATGAGCCATCCCGGTCACTCTAAATCACTTAGTGACATCATCGAGCAACATAGGAATATGATCGAAGATAAATCAATAAAAAGATAAGATGCGCAAATTCAAACAAATCAAACAAACATCTTGATCTTCATTGTCAAAAAATTGAAAGTACTGATAGGATGATCATGCTGTCTGGTTTCAGGGAATACGGTACCCCATCTAAGACAGGACATAGTCTGGTTTCGAGTATACCACACCCTGTATAAGACCCATGATAATGTGACAAGGACAAATGAATTTTGATGCTGATATTCGATTGATAAGACAATTTGGATCAGTTTGAATATTTGATTTGATTGAAAAGGTTCATCTATTTATGCATGATTCCATTAAAGCATGATGTTGGATTGCGAGTGTCGTTGGATGAATGCTCAGTGATGCATAAAGGGAATACTTTATTGCAAAATGCGTGTTTTTGTGAGTTTTATAAAAAAAAATTGTTCTTTTTTTTAGGACTTTATTTGATTTTTTTGGATTATTTCAGGACATTTTTTGATTTTTTTTTGGATTTTTTTAAGGACATTTTCCAATTTTTATGAATTTTCTCAGGACTTTTTTCAATTTTTATGACTTTTTTTCAGGACTTTTTTCAATTTTTATGACTTTTTTTTCAGGACTTTTTTTCAATTTTTATGACTTTTTTTCAGGACTTTTTTCAATTTTTATGATTATTTATGATTTTTGCCCCCAATGTCTAGCAAGGAAAGGAATATGATAGGTGAATAAATAGGCTTGCTGAAATGATGGTGGATAGAGAGAAGACAAAGGCCTTTTATCATGGAGACAATATGGATGCAATTTTCAAGGGCTATTGCGTGATGGGACAAGAGACTAGATATGACAATGTAAAGCAGTGAAATAGTATGAGGGACATGTCAAGAGGTTTTTGAAAAATATATTTTGCATTTCACGTCCTTATGTCAAATCAAGAGCAAGGAATGAAAAAGAGTTTATGGATAGTGATAAGATATGGATAGGATAAGCAAGACCAAGATTGGATAAGGGACATGGACTGAAGGTCGGGATAGGATAAGGGATAGTGGCAGAAAGTTGCAATAAGCTAGGGAATATGGATGAAAGGTTGTAATAAGCAAATGGATGAAGACCAAAAGCTATGATAGACTGAAAGCTACAAACAAGATGCATGATGCTCATAATGATCCTCAGCCTTGTCAAGATCAAAGGTGGAAAGAGGAAATGGACATGAGGGACAATATGATATGAAGGGTAATGACAGGGGTTCAATAGGATAACGAAGGGCAATAGGATATGAAGGAGGAAATCTGCCCCCAAGTGTGGTGTGCAAGAAGTTCATAGATTACGCATGATGCCTGTTTGCCAGGTTTTCATCATGGTACTTGCCCAAGGTGCCTGTTTGCCAGGTTTTCACCAGTGGACGAATTATTTTTTCTTTACTTTTTTCTTTTGTCTTTTTTTTTCACTTTTTTTTTTTGGATTTTGACTTTTTCAATAGAAGATGGACACATGATAGGGATGGAAGAAGGACTCAAGAGTCTTTTTGTTTGAATAGTAGCCTTGAAAAAAAAAGGACCATGACCTTTAAAAGTATGCTCAAAGACGTTGGTAGGATAAGGATATGGAATAAGAGATGAAACTAAGGCAAGGATTTATGTAAAGGATGGGATCAAAGGGATCGAAGGATGGAAAATGTGCATTGGATAATGGATGGGGTATGGGAAAAATTGGGCTTTAGTGGATGGAAATGAAGGCAAGATCAACATTGGCACACACCTTGAGGGGTGATGGATTGATGGAGGACAAGTGTATTTTGGATATTGAGATTTTGATGAAGGAATAGCTATGGATTTTGGGACATAAGGGCCCAAAATGGATGAAGGAGGTGATGGAGAAATAGACTTGGAAGGTTTGGATGGAGGAATAGCAATTTTGGATGCCAAGTTGGATGTTTCTTTTTGTGCTTCAAGGAGCTTCTTAGGGATCCACATGGTTTTTGATTTTTCATGCTTTTGTGGTTCCTTGGAGTGCATTGCTTGCACAAGGGATTTAGGAACCCATATATATTTTGACTTTGCTTTATTTTTCTCAATGGGCCTTTCTGACCTTTTGGATATTTCTTTTTCTTTATAGATCATATTGTTCTTTGTTTTGACATGTCGATTATATTGGACATGTTGATCCTTGAATACATGTGGATTTCTAGACTTATGATGTTTATACTTGGCATCCAAATTGCTTGGAAGAGGGAATGAATGTTGGTGTGGATGGGAATGATATGGAGGCATGTGGGATGGATGGAAGGTTCTCCAAGATGTGTGCCTTTGTTGATGTTGCATAGGAGATGGAGGGATATAGGGACCTAGAATGGATGGAAGCGATGATGGGGAAGGTGGACATTTGGATTTTGACTTTGAAGGGATACCAATGCCTTGAGTGTGAGCTCTGTAGCCATGACCATTAGTATATTCTTTAATATGAAGGGGTTCTTTCTCATGAAGGTCTACTCCTTTGCCTTTATGAATATCTTGACTTGTAGGATACTCTTTTCTTTGGGAAGAAGACGCGAGTCCATTATGAGGTGGATATGATATGAGAGAAATAATGAGATCTTGAAGTGGATTAGATTGCACCAAAGTGGAAGAACCCATTATGCATGTCAAGGGTTCATGAACATCTTGCACTAACATGTTAGAATCATGAAGGGGATTAGGATCATGAGGGGGACTAGGATTGTGTAGTGGACATGGTTCAATGATAGGCTCTTCAAGAGATGGAATGGGAGAAATAATGGGATCATCAAAAGAAATATGATCTTGGAGTGGATATGTGGGATTAGGATGTGGAGATGGAGGGACAAAAGGATCTTGTGGAGGATTTAAAGGAATAATTTGATCTTGACAAGGAGGAAGATCATTGGAATCCTCTTTAAAGGTGATTTGCTCTTGACTTTTAATGGGATCATTGGAAAGGATGGAAGGGATATCTTGATCTTTCTCAGGAAGTGGAATGTCAATGGGATTTGAAAGGACATTATTTTCATGAAATGGAATGGGATCATTTGGGATTGGATGGACTGGGATATCTTGATCTTGCTCAGGAAGTGGAATGTCAATGGGATTTGAAAGGATATTATGTTCTTGGATAGAATGGACAGGAATAATGGAATCATCGTGAGTGTCTGGGAACATGGGGTCCTGGTCAACAATTGGATGGGATGATAAGGTTTCAGAATCTTGATCTTGATCTTCTTTAGGACTCACTTCTTCGTGCTCTAAATTATCCTCTTGACATGGGGTTGGACTTTGGATATGCATGGGGGATTCTGACAAGGGATCAATGTTTTGGGATGAAAGAAATGCACTTTGAAAATTTGTGATGGATTCTGGCAAGGAATTAATGCTTGAACATGAGGAAGAGGGACTTCAAATGGGATCCTCTAAAATAGGAAATGGCAATAAAGTGCATGATGCCATTGGGTCTTGTATTTCTGAAACATGACAAGGATGTGCATCATGAATTGGATTATCTTGGCAATCAATTACGGATAGCCCTTGGATAATTGCATCCTTGGGTGTATTGTTTGATGAGGACAATATAGAAGGTTCATGTGAAACTTCTAGAGGTGTAGGGATAGATGCCACTGGAGAGTCAATTTGCTTGTGGGGAGATGAGGCATTGCTAGACACAATTGTATTATCTTGATCTTCCTCGAAGAATTCACTTGGTCGTTTCCTTAAGATCATTGCAATAAAGCCACCTTTCTTTCAAGGTTTTGACATGATTGGACCTGGAATTTGAACTTGTTTTTGATTTGATGTCATGTTTTGATTTCGAACTAGATGTTGATCAGATTGGTTTGACATGTTCAAAATTTGGCTTGGTGTGTGTTGCAACCTTTGTTTTTGAATGTTTGGTCGTGGTTGTTGACATTGATATGTTGATTGAACTTGAACTTGTTGATATTCCACCATTGGTTGGACTATTTGTTGACATTGTATAGTTGGTTGGACATATTGTTGAAATTGGACCATTGGTTGTGTTGGTTGTATATGTTGAACAATTGGTTGAACCATTGGTTGTATTGGTTGAAAATCTGATTGATAGTAAACACCTTCTTGTTCTTGTTGTGGAGGCACACAATGTTGAAATTGATGTTGTCTCTTTTCTTGAAATTGTTTCATCATCTCTATTTGGGAGAGGAGAGCTGGTATGTCTGATCGTTCAAGAAGAGATCTTACATCAATTGGCTCAATCTTTAGATTTTGACCTAGAAATTTTTGAAACATTTTGGACATTTGTGATCTATTCTTCTCAATGTTTTTCACTCTTTGTTCCAATATCTCATTTTCTTGAGCTAGTTTCTCCTCTAGTTTTTGTATTTGGAGACTTGTTTCATCATAAAGAGTTTGATCAATATAGCCTTGTTGTTGGGTTGGATAGAAGTGTGATTGCATTGTTGGTTGATATGTCAAACTTTGTTGCATCATTGGTGCTTGGAACCTTGTTTCAATAGACATGTCACTATGCAAATGCAATATTTTTGGAATTTTTCAAAGATAATATATGATATGCAACTAAATGCAAACTAAATAGGTGAAAATGCAATCTATGTTTTTGGAAATCTAAAAGAGACCCTTAGGAAATTGAAATGATGTCTATACCTCAAAGGACAAAAGGACTTAATTGACAAAGGACAAGATGATGATGTCTCCCCTATATGCTTGGATACTAAGGTAGGTTTGACGAAATGACATGGATGACAAAAGGACAAAGGGTTTGATAAGGTCTAGACCTCCTAACAATGACTTAGGGTTTATCAAAGATTTGGATTACTCAAGTATGACAAAACCTAGTTTTGGCACTATATGCAAAGGGACAATTACTATGCAAATGATCCTAATATGATATGATAATGACCTAAGCTTAATGAAGAGACCTAGGGTATGCAAATTCAAATGCATGACAATGGTATTACTCTAATGCAAGAGGACATATGCAAATGGATGACCCTTATTGATATGCAAAGGGGTATGACTTAGATGAAACTTAACCTTGGTAATTGACAATGACTTTGCAAAATGCAACCTAGGATGAACCTAAATGTAAGTGACATAAATGTTGAGACAAGTTTTTGAACAATGTTGGATAACCATGTTGGAAGATGTGTTTTGAACTTTGTTGAACTTTTGTTGGATGAATGTCTCTTGTGCTTAATCTTATGTTAGATCAATTTGTTTTTCTTTTTGAAAGGAGATAAAATTAAACTTTTGACAATCAAAGAAGACAAGATATTTCAACTTAGACTCAAGACAATCATGCTCATTTCCACATTTCTTATGGTAGGCAAAGACATTAGGTACTTGAGAGGTAGACTCATTATGGGATTCAAGGAGAATACATAGATGCTTGACCCCAAGGGCTCCCCTCCACGGCACTCACTTCTCAGGGCAGCCAAGCATCAGTCCCCATGGAAATCTCCCCATGGTGAACTTAGTATCTCTTCCAAGTATCCGAATTTGTCCTTCTCAAGCAACTAGAAGGGTTTTTGGTCTCTAAAATCAAGGTGTTTAGTAAGGATTTCTATTAAGTATTACTCCTTGATGTCACGCAAGCATGATTAAGACATTAAGCCCATCAAGATACCAAACAAATGTAGTCGTGCAAGCACGATTTAGACCAAGAGGCCCTACTTAGATGTTGATATGAGAAAGAGTTCAAGGGTCATCACTTCCCAAGTAACTGCAATTCCCACGTAACACTTCCTTCAAAGCTTTCGCTCATCGGGTATTTTTTATAGTGAGTTAGAATGCCAAGGAATTCTAGCCATACTCACTTTGGGTCATTCCCTTCTCATGATTATCACTTGCTTGCAAAAGCAAAGTGGTCGGGAAGGCAGGCCCTCTAAAGGAGACACACAATCAACAACACAAGCATGGTATCGAAGATCTGGATTTCTGATCACCCTATGAAGGATGAGAGCATACTCTCCTACACCAATGTCATACTTAACAATCAAAGAAAGCAAATGTTCATTCCCACCTATTTATAAATCACTAAGTGCCTAATTAAAAATCTCAAACACACAATTTGGTTGTTTCTCCAAGGCAACCTGCAAAACCCAAGTTAGAGGTTTGATTTGTTGTCTTTGGCCATCGATTCTGCATAACACATGTTAGTAGTTTGATTTGTAGTCTTTTTCATGCATATGCCAAGATCCTGCACCAATAATTAGTACCAAAATCCAAAGCACAGAAAACAGAATGCAAAAACACTAAAAATTTCAAGTAAAAACTGCATTTTTCACCTCTGATGTGGACTTTACACAAGCGCAAGATGCATGACACGGGTGCAAGATGTATGACACAAGCGCGGAATGTCACCTACACAAGCGCAAGATGCATTACACAAGTGCAAGATGTCTGACACAAGCGCGGAAGTGTCGAGAATACCCTGCATGGCCCTATTTTTGGGTTTTTGACCTATAAAATCAACTTAGAAGCACTCCAAAACACAATAAAGGGATCAGAAGGTTAGTATTCATGTCGGGTTCACCAATTAATGTAGCATTGGAATTAGGAATCATCAAAACAATATATCAATCAAAACACTAGACATGATAACTCAATCATAAGAGCACTCATTGCAAATGAACCTAATCCTAAGCACACTCAATAGAGACATAAAAACAAAGCATTCAAAAGCAAAGATCATGCAAACCAGATGACGACTTGGATGCTTCTTCCATGTGGCTCCATTGTTGTTCTTTCCTCTTCAAATGGATTTGTATCTCACCTACAAGTGCACATACAATTGAAAGCAAGATTGACATTGATGAAAAGCTCAAGAGTACTAGAAGCATAAATTCGATAGTTTAATTAGGGATCCGGGATTCGGGATTGAAGAAATTCATCCAATTTATAGAGAAATTGGAGAAATGAACAAATTAGCATGATAGCGATTCGAATGGAAATTCAAATCAAGAATAGCAAAATTATGACATATCTATGACAAATTGCTATGCAAGGATTATGACAATTCATGACAAATTTCTATGTCAAGAATTTATGACATTTTATGACATTTTATGACAAATTCTATGACAAATTTCTATGTCAAGAATTTATGACAATTTATGACAAATTCTATGACAAATTTCTATGTCATTGCCAAAAATTTAGGAAAGAAATAGGAGGAAATTGAAATTGGAATTAAGAAATTAGGAAATTAGAAATTAGTGAATTAATCAATAATTTTTCATTTATTAATTAATTCACTCACAAAGAGGAATAATTAGCCAATTAAATGAATATTTAAATATAATGAGAAAACTTAGGATAAATAAGTAATTTATTAATCCTAAAGGAAGAAATGACGCACAAGGTTAAATGATTAAATCATGAAACCCTAGAAGGTGAATTAGAAGTGCAAAAATGACAATTGGGTCGTGATTGAAGATAACTAATGTCATGATTTTGAATTGATAAATAACCAATGCGATAAACGATTTAATTGAGAAATGTGCCAATTGACAAGGAACAATGACAAATTGATCCAAATTGACATAATTGAGACAGACAGCGATTGATGACAAATCGATCGCAAAAAAACAAGATTGACAAAAGGACAAGAATCGATGACAAAATAGATTGCAAGACGACAAGATTGAAAATGACCACGATTGATGACAAATCGATCGCAAGATGATAAAATTGAACAGGACAACGATCGATGACAAATTGATCGTAAAATGATAAGATTGATAAACCGATCGCCAGATGATAAGATTGAAAAGAGGACAAAACCCTAATTAGGATTGACGATGTCCAAAATGATAAGATTGATGATAAAATCGATAAGATTGATAAAAGAGCCACGATTGATGACAAATCAATCGCAAGATTGACAGGAGGACAATGATCGATGACAAATCGATCGCAAGATTGACAGGATTGATAAGAGGACAAAACCCTAATTAGGATTGACGATGTCCAAAATGATGACAAATGAATACGCTCATTGATGTGATAGGATAAAATCGATTAAAACCATGACTGGATAGTGTTGTCGACAAGACCAAATTCGAGAGTGAGATGATTGGAGAATGTAGAAGAATGACTCGATGCTCGCAAATCATAAAAATCAAGTGCGTGACATAGGAGAAATGTTAATGTGATGCAAAAACCTAAAATGAGGCAATGCGCAAATGTTAAAGTATGACCTCGCAAGCGTTGACCATTTTTGGGTGTCTACAGTCACTGCAGTCATTTACCTGAAACTGACCCTATTTGCCTGATAAGTAGTGACAAACGTTCCAACTATTGGAGAGATCGTTCTATGAAACACGATCTTCCTCTACATTTGAGAGGGGCAGCTCCCTCGTTTAATAGGGGTGTTTAGGATTTTGTGTACTTTTAACCTAAAAGTACATAAAGGAGAAAACATAAAACTAAAGAGGAATAAAGATAGAAACCCCAACAATAGACATATGACCATCGACTGAGATTTACCAACATTAGCTACAAATTACAAGGGGAGTTTATAAGGTGATATTCTTAGCCATGACATGATGATAAAGAAGAATGTCAAATCTCAACATATGGAGAGATAAGATACTTCAACACATTCAAACTGAGATACCAAAGATTGCTTGTGCATCATCACATCAATCGTACAGATCACATATGCATAAAAAGACTACCAATTTGACATATGGGAAATCAGCAATAATAACACATGAATACATTTAGAACATACGAACTAAGATGCATTCTTCATTATCCTTTTTGGAAATATACAAGTCCAAAATCCTTTCTATACATAGTGCAAATCAAAATGTCATTATAAGTTTCTCCTGGAATTCCAGCAGAGTTTTCCCTCTGTAAAAACTCCCCCCTTAATTACAAATAGCCTTGCATTTATAGGCTTCCCAGAATAACCACCTTAGTAACTAACTTGGATAGGTTAATAACTACCTCTTTTCTGTGTAAATCTCAATGAGTTAGTAACTTACACTTTTCTGCTCAAAAGAAGTCAACTTTCTAACTTTGGGTTACAATATGTGACATAAGTCACTTTTTACAAAAATAATATCAAACCTATTACATTGAATAAATAACTCATTGTCAATTTTGCCGAGGTGACCTCCATGTCTTCATTTGCTTCATTTGATCTCGTAATCACTTCAACATCTATCCCATATGTCAGTATCTTGATCATTGAAACAAAGTATTCATCCACCAATATCTTTTATTCGAGGACGCACCCATTATGATCACATCAACTAGAATCTTTTATAGCCATCTTGCATGTTTGCCAATTATCTATGAAAAATCTTTGTTCTCATAAACTAACCCACATGTTATCGTTTTGACACAATATTGAATCAGCATGGTTGGGTTTCTTCATTCATTTCTCATTAAGTAGTCAAGAAATATCTTAAATATTACCCTATTCACTTATTATATTGTAGAGTGCAACAGGTTTATTCTTGTCTAAGTGAGTTCCAAGACATTCCAAAAATATTGTGCGCTACCTCTACTCATTCATCTTTTCTCATGGAGTTCGCTAGGGTAACTGTAACTACATGCTTTTGAAAAACTGAAAACAATACCCAATTCAAAACGTTGCCTTTTGTTTTCTTCGTGTGGAAATTTATCATTTGTCTTCAAAACAATGATTGCTCAAAAGTGATTTTGCACTATCATCATGGTTTGCACATCGTGCATCTAAAATCTCATCCTCATACTGACTCATGGAGTCTGGGGCTTGTGGCAAGTGATTACCCACTAGACGTTACGACTGCAAAAGTGCATTGGTGAATGTCACAGTTGTCAACCCCATGCATATTGAATGCATTCACTAGTCAATATCATCCTTTTTTTCTATGCATAATCCCATGCCAATTATGTAGCCACTGCCATTGACACCTTTCTTTCATCATTAGCTGATGCAATTCTGTGAACTTCCCCTTTCAAAATATTTATGTAGGCATGAGATGGTTTGTATTGCACTCCACATGCCTCACTTATGATAAAGAGAACAAGACAGAATCGAAAGGGTCTGCACCCTTTGATGATATCACATTTCCCCGTGTGCCATAATTTGGTGGATCTAAGCTCAATATCAGCTAAAAACTAATTAAAAAAACTCCTTCAATTCCTCCTGTAGAAGTGTTATTTGGTTGTGTATATTACGTGCAAAAAATGACATCCTGTGAGGCCAAGCACCTGTGAGGCGTCGCAACAAACACTTCCCATTCTTGATTGCTACTATGCTAGCTCCAACGCCGAGATGAAATGCGATTGCATTAACATTTTCTTTTGCCTACCCTAGATATGTTTCTGCTTGATCTAAGAGGAACTCATAGCTTGTTCCCTGAAATCCATAATGTCTTAAGCCAATCTTTTCATAGAAAGTATAAGGAATAGCGACATAGATGTATGCATAAGGAGGGATCATTGAATGGAAGCCAGTATCAAACACAACAACTTGAGGACACTGGAACAACTCTTCTACTACTAGGATGCCTTCAAGATTTCGATAGGTGTGCGGGGGAGCCAATTGCTGCAACATTACCCTTAGCAAGACATACCGCAGAATTTGCCATATTAAAAAGGGCATACCTAATAAAAAACCTCTTGTTCTTATAACTATTTCCTCACACAAGATGATATTCAAACCTTCGTGTGCTTAGTATGTGTTTCCACAATCTACATTTTGTCAAACACTTCATGGCATCGGCTAAGTTTCCATGATTTGCTTTCATGTATACCAGAGCCGTTGTGACTACAACATCGAACATAAATCCTCTAACTTCTGTGATTATTGAATGTAAACAAATCCATTTTGTGGATATCCTGCAATCATCGTATTTCATGAGACCACATTTCTACGATCAATGCATGCCATGAGATAACGTTTCTTTGAGGAATTCTATCAAACTGTTCACGTGCGTTGTATGTGCTTCAACGGTTGAGAGTGTGGTTAACATGATATTCTGCAACCATTGCATTTTTGAAGAATTTTGTCATGTACGTTGCCTGTTACTTTATTTGTATTCCTTGGAGGAATTTTGTCACACAGTTTATATGTGTGTTTTAACTTTCACATTACCTTCCAAACCTGCCAAATAATTTGGTCAAACAGTCCACATGCATTGTCTAGGAATTCACCATGTCATGAGACCGCATCTCTAGGATTAACGCCTGCCAAAGAGATGTTTCTTTGCAGAATTCTATCAAATTGTTCATGTGTGTTGTCTATGCTTCAAGGATTTGCAACATGTCTACCAAAGTGCTTCCAACTCTAATATCTAACAAAAATCCTGATCCATTATGTTTTGATGGATGCCCATTTTCTGTTTGAGACTCTTTCGTAGGAAAGGAAGTTGGCAAAGTTCAGCTTTATGCGTGATAATTGTATTTTCTTAAAAGCTTCATATTACCATATTTTCCTTAAGGAATTTGATCAAGCAGTTCTCATGCTCAGTCTATGTGTCCACATTTTCATGCATGTTTAATAGGGAACTGGTGTAAATATAAAATTTGATAAAAAGATACCTCTGCACAGGCTTAGAAGATGGTGACAAAAGTTATTTAATTTGGATTTACACTAGCAAAGTGCGGTTACATTTCTGTTTCATTTTCCACAAATCATTTTCGTGCCTATCTTGAAGTAAATGCTTCCCATGAGATGACATCCGTTTGAGGCATTTTATCGAATAATTCATATGTTGTGAATAAGCAGTCATGGCATCAACTGAGACCACATTCTATTCGAGGCATTATGTAAAAGCAATGAGCTTTGTTTATGCCTTCAAATACTTATCATGCATGTTATGTCAAAATAGTTCACGTGCATTGTCTGTGCTTCCACAGTTTGCATTTATGTCTACCCAAGCAGTTCTAACCTTTGCCATGCCTCACAATTTGTAGTCATGTCTTCCAGAGCAGTGGCAACCACAACATCTTAATAACCTCATCTATCCATTGTATTCTTTGATGAATGTCCATACTCTATTTATAAGCATTTTTTTTTAAAAAACTCTTATGGAGGAGGTTAAGAATGCTCAATTTTTGAGCATTTCTAACCTCTTGATAAAGTGGGACCCACAAGGTTAAGAAATGAGGTTAGAAATGCTCAATTTTTTAGCATTCCTAACCTTTTTGTGATAGGTTAGAAATACGGGTTAGAAATGCTCAAAAAGTGAGCATTTCTAACCTTTTGCTTCAATGAACAATCGAGTACGTCTTGGAAACCATTGGCCACTGGCCACTAAGAAGGATCAAGGAAGAATGCAATCAATATTTTTAAACAGATTTTTATCACAAATGACCAGACATATTAAAATAATTTAAAATATTAAATTATTATTTGAAAAATAATTTAAATATTTTAAATTTATTGCTTTGGCTGTGAAAAATGGCATAACTTTGAAATGGTAAGGAGTCAGGTTCTGAAATTTGAAACACACATCAAAGGTAGGGAAATAGATCCACACGATTATTTACACCTCATGATAAAACCTTAAATGAGATTTTTTAATCATTTGGGGACAACAAACACCGAAAATTGAAAGTTTAAAATATGACAAAGTGTAAACTAGGTTCAGGTGAAAGTTGGCCACATGATATAAAATGACTTTTAGATCCTAACTATCAAGTGATTTCCCTCAATTTATGATAATTTTCAAAATTCTTTCATTTTTCATATTCTGACTTGTAAGGACCTTGGATTGTGTGTTCACTATTTACGCAAAAACAACTATTGGATCTTTACTCGACACTAAGACCGATTTAAAATTCAAATTTTATGTAGGCCAAATATGGGAGCAACAAATATAATATTATTTTATATAATATTATATTATATTATATTATATAATGTTATTTTAAAATAATTTAACTATAAAAATTGGATATCCGATTTTTTGAGACAATATAAGTGGACTGTGACAGCCCGTGGGTTATTTTTCACCCACAGGCTGCACTATTTCTTTCAAATCTGATATCTGGTTGGACCCGATAGCCAATTTTGTGACCCAAATTTACAAAAAAACTCCATTAAAAGGTAGGATTTTTATTGTTTTTCATCATTTTCATTCAAATTTTTTAATTTTTTTTAATGTTTATTTATTTTTTCATTCAAAATATGTTTTTTTTCATGAAAACTAGGTTTTTTAAAATCAAATACAAAATTATTCAAATTTGTTAACTAAATTCAATTGTTTACATTCAATTAGGTTAAAGATGGGGAATAACAGTAAAAACATTGATCAACCACAACCGCAACAACCAAACCCTCCTGCACAAAACCCTCCTTTGCCAAACCCCCCCTCAATTCAAGATTTAATTGCACAAAATTTGAACCAATTGAGGGGGATTGTAGATGTCTAGCATAGGATCCCTCGCCTAAACCCAATGCTTGATCCCCTCATGTCAATCATAAAGAGTATAGAAACCGTCACTAAGGAGCACAATGCAGCTCTTTTGTGGCGAGATTCTACGAGGGAACAATTTGTGAATGGCTTGTCCTATAAGGAGATCAAGGATCTTGAGATATCCAAAGCTGCTATCATTGCAATCTATGTGAATCCCCGCACTAGTCAACTCGTAGACCCCAAAAAAACAAAACTTTCTATTAAATGGTGCACAAATGATGGTATTTTGAAATTTTTTGGGGATTGTTAGTGGATAGTTTTTGATAAACCACCCAACAATAATCTTGATGTCCCCTTCCACTTCATCAAAAAATTGTATGCTGAGTTTGTGTTAGGAAAACATGTGAACTACTTTGACATCCAACCTTTCCAGGGTGTGGGTTTAGGTATGCCCCAAAATAGACCTGGGGCAATCAGAGTAGTCTAGGGCCCATATGTCCCCCCTCCTCTTGTTGACCCCCCACCTATAGTGTAGCATCCAGATATCATATGTGAGGTGGTGTCATAGACTATATTGATTATTCTGTCTTTGAGTAGCCTTTTGGTTTCTTAGGCTAGGGCAGTAGCTCAGCCTACTTTTGATGGTAGCAATGCATTTGGTGGTGCTGACACATCCTCCTCGACTCCACACATTTGTGTGCCCCATAGTTGTGTCATGTGTGGGCACGTATGCTTGGATCTAGTTTGATAACCTATTGATCCTCCTACGCACACTATAGATTATGAGGTGCATGAGATGCATGTTGCACTAGATGTTATGATAGATATTGGAGGATACCCTGGAGAGTCCTCGCATGATAGAGGCAAGGAGGCACCTTCATCATACATTGATGATGTAGTGGTAAGATTTGTATTTTCACAGTTCATTCTATATTTTAAATGAATATTTATAATCTAGATAATATTAAGTACTAATTTTTATTTATATGGTCTATTTAACAATTGAAGATAGAGGAGTAGTTGACACAGATCCAGGGGGCACCTTGATGACCATTTCATTTGGCCTTGATAGCTTTATGGTACATATATTATTGTACATACATGCTCATCATTTATATTGGTATTAATTAGATTATGTAGTAACTTGCATGTATATCTTATTTTACTCTTGTAGGGCACAAGTAGCACAAGTGCAGGTTTGTGTGATTTAGGATTTGGTAGTGCAGTTGGAGGCAAGGGAAAGGTAATTGAATGCAAATATGATTGAATGAATCATTTAAATAACTTATAATGATTATACATGTCTAGACATAGATTGATAGTTTCATATACTTGTTGTGTATATGTACAAAAAATTCTTGGCTTCACATCCTTGTTGACTACACCCACTATACCTGAAGATGAATAATAATAAGAAGAAGAGATGCCTCGAGTACATGTGTGTTTAAATTTTATTTTGTGTTTAGTAGATATAATTCATTATTATCAATGACAATTATATGCTAACTTGTATCAAAGTCATGTTTGTGACCATATGTAGGTTGTGTATGAAAATATTGAAAACATACCTCCTCTACCGAAGACATACATCAAGAGTCCTCCAAAGTTGAAGACAAAACATGGAGATGAGGTAAACAAGAATAGCTCAATTATAGTTCATTTTTATGTTAACTTTTTGAATGTGAGTTATATAATATAACTAATCTTAATCGTGGTTTTTTTTTTCTTGTGTAGGATCCTTCAAAGCCAAGTAGTGTGGCAAAGAGGATCAATTTTGATGATCCATCAATAGCTTAGGATGTTATAGATAGTTTTGGGATGATTACATGTCTAGTTGGCATGCATATTTTGTATATGGACATACATTCATGTATATAGACATACATTTTGTTTGAGTTGGCGTTTATGCCATATTTATGTATGGACATACATCTATAATCATTTGACATTTTCATATATATAGAAGTTGATATTTGATCATATAAATTGTTGCTCAGGTGTGCATTGTGTTATCATGGAAAACTTTAATATTCAGTCCAATAATTAACAATGGTTAATAATGGTTATTTAATGAATAATACAATTCATTTCATTTCATCGTAAGTGTTGTTTGTATAATGAACAATATAATTCATTTAATGAACAATACAATTCATTATTACCCTATCCATGCTCCTATTCCACCCCCCCCCCCAACTTGGTCAAATGCTTAGGGTCATACCCTACCAGTGTCGTCCCTTGAGCACCCTAAGTGCTAAAAATTGTCAAACTTTGGTGGGCCCTAAATCAAAATTCATGGTACTTGCCAAAATCCTATCTCAGTTTCTAAAGTTTCCATATGGTTTTATTAGGGAAGAATTTTTTTGTTGGCAAAAAAATCATTAGTCTCGTTCAATCAAATGTTGTCGTGTGGCCAATTTCTCATTCTGCTCATCATGATCATGAACCATTAGTTATGACATGTCCAATTAGGCATTATTACCCTATATGTTGGCATATCATGAACCGGTATGATAATATGATAATAATATATGTTGTTATTGATGTCAATAAGTATAGGTCAACCGGTATGAAGATTGGAAGAATTTGTTATTAATGATCAAGTTGGAGAACTGGTATGAAGAGATGTAGTGAACCGGTGTCAGGGTTTCACTAGGTGTGACTACTTGTTGGTAGTCTCAGCTCTAGGGTTTCCTATTTGGCAATCTAGCTTGTGCGATGCAACCGATGATATTCTATGATGAGTTAGCTAAGAAATGAGGATGAGATCGAGATGCCATGTTAGTTTTGTGCATGTGAAGGATTTCCTTGAGGATCTTGCATATGAAGGTCGACTGCATTAAATGTCTACCTCAGGAATAAACAGTCTTCTTAGAGGTATGAGAATAAATCGTGATGGGTTACTGATTTATATGTGTGGTGAAAAATGGATGATGCAAATTGACTTGTGATATGTTTAAGATTGTTTCATTCTATGAAAAGTGTTTGGACGGTTAGGATTGGACCGCTTGTAATTGTAAACCTAAGATGCTTAGGGTTTAGAGTTTATGTTACCGACCTAATTGTTGTCTATAAGGCCGATGATGTTTATTATTGTAAGTGGTTGGAAAAAGTTGTGTATGTATCCGAGTGATGAGATACTTGCCAGACCAGTGAGTGAAAACTGCAGAGTGTGATTACAGAGTAGAGGAACTAAAAAAGGATCTGCCTTAGCATATAGTGTTGTTATCAGATCAGAGTTTTACCTATTTTCTTCTAACCATTTCAACAAAAGGAAAATCCCTTTGCCGAGTAGCTTTAACATGCTTACTATAAATCCTCTAACTAGGTGACTCAAGTTCATTGAGTTCTTTAAATCTTCTAGCAAGGTAACAGGTGCAGGAGCACCTAATGCGGTAAAACTCTCCTTTTGAGTATTTTATGCCTTCATGTTTTTAATGTCTTGTGTTAATTTTATATTGTAGTTTCAGGTTTTTTTGTGTCTTCTCTAGTAGTTTTGATCTCACTTTGGGCTCAAGAGGTCAAGTTTTGCCTTTCAGGCTTTGAGTTGACAATTTTGGCAAAAATGTGTAAAATTGCCTAAAAGGTCTCCAAATTTTTTTCAAAGCATTGAAACATGTTTACTAATTGGTTTTAAGAATAACTTAGGTGTTTAGAAAAGTTTATAATGTTAGGTTGTCAAAAATATCTTTTGGAGCAAGAAATGTTGTCATTTGGGCTTGCAAAAAGTTGTCAAAGTTGTCATTTTTGGGTTTTTCTAGAAAAATGCAGTTGTGGAAGCCTCATGTCCATACAGGGCTGGTAACTAATTGGAAATACTATAAAAAGGCCTCCCTTTTCCTTAAGAAAGGTTGGTGATTGTATGAAGAAGAGAATCCTAATAGAAATCATGAAATTTTGGCTTTTCTCATTGTTTTTTCCTTCCTTGGAGTAATAGTCCGTACTGTAGCACTCTTTATTCATACTGTACCTTTTGGGAAGTGTACATATTGGTTTCCTAATGCTATACAATTGATTATTTCACTGGTTTTATTTTTTCAAGTTGGAGAAATAAAAAAATCTTTCATTCTGTGTGCTCACTGCCCGATCAAGGGTTTGAGGTTTCAAAATACCACCACTTGACTAATCCAGGTCTGGGATCCCACAAAATGGATTGGGTCAAGTTGGTTTATGCATGTACATTGTCTATATATTTCTTTTTGAGTAAGATCTATGGTTGGAGGACAAATTTGAGAGAATATTAGACAAGTTTTGGAACTTGACTACTATCCTTCTTGTAAACTCAAATTCTTGTAATTGAATTGGTGCAGGAGCACCTAGTTGAGTAAAACTCTCATTTTTGAGTATTTAATGATTTCATGTTTTTAATATCTTGTGTTAGGTTTATAATATTGTTTTAGGTTTTTGTGTGTCATGTTTAGTGGTTTCGATCTCATTTTGGGTTCAAGAGGTCAAGTTTTGCCTTTCAGGCTTTGAGTTGACATTTTTTGGTAAAAATGTGCAAAATTGTCAAAAAGGTCTTCTAATGCTTTAAAAAGCATTGAAACATGTTTGATAAGTGTTTTTAAGCATGTCTAAGGTGTTTATACAAGTTTATAAGGTTACATTGTCAAAAATGTCTTTTGGAGCAAGAAATGTTGTCATTTGGGCTTGCAAAAAGTTGTCAAAGTTGTCATTTTGGGGTTTTTCTTCAAGAATACAGTTGTGAAAGCCTCCTATCCATATAGGGATTGATAAATAATTGGATGGAATATAAAAATACCTCCCTTTTCCTTGAATAAGGTTGGTGATTGTAATGATTAAGAAAACTCAATAAGAAAGATGAAATTCTGGTTCTTTTCTATGGTTTTTCCTTCCTTGGAGTAATAGTCCATATTGTAGCACTTGTGTCCATACTGTACCTTTTGGGAAGTGTTTATTTTTATTATTCAATTCTCCTCAAGTGACCATTGTATTGGTTTTTCTTTTACAAGTTGGTGTAATAAAATTTCTTCCATTTTGTGTGCTCGCTACCCTGTCAAGGGTTTAGAGTTGGAAAATGCCACAACCTGACTAATTCAAGCCTGGGTTCCCACGAAAATGGACTAGGTCAAGTTGATTCATGCATGTACATTGTGTAAATATTTCTTTTTGAATTGGAAGTATGTTTGGAGGACAAATTTGAGTGAAAATTAGAAAGGTTTTGGGAACTTGACTAATAACCTTCTTGAAAACTCAAACTCTTGTAAACAAATGCATTGTAGTTTTAGAAATGCCAAGCAAGGAGTCTAAGAAGTGTTACATGTTAACTTGATTCAACTTCTATAGTTGACAAGTTTCTAATTTGCAAGTTTGAACAATTTTGTAAACAAAACAGTGAGTTCACTATTTTTGTGAATTGAGTTGTCAAAATGCTCAAGGAATGCTTCAAAAGAATTAACCAAGCCTTGCAACTGTGAAGGAAATGTAATAGGAAGATTGATTAGTGTTTGGCAGACCTCATTGAGGTATTTTTCTAGTTCAAACTCTTTGTCATGCAGGACCAAAGATGTAGCAACAGATTGACTGGTAAAGGTGCAGTTTTAACAATGACAGTGACATTTCAGTTGTTTGCCAAGTGTTTGGCATTATGTTTGTAGGACAGAAGCAAGGGAAGGCTTCATGTTGGTGTGGCAAAAGTTCTAAGCCAGTTTGGAGGCTTGATTGGTGAAGTTGGGAAGATTTCTCTATGTTCCTTGGTCTAAACCCTACCAAACCCTACAATTATGCCACAAATAGTGGGCAGACCTCATTTTCCACTAACAGTGGCCTAAACCATGAAAATCCACTAGTATATACCTTAAAAACACCATCCAAAACAAGTTTGTTGGAGGAGAAGCCCATTGTTGGGCAAGGTGAGTAAAAAGGTGTCAATTACCCCTCCATGGGCTAGTAGCCCTTTTGACTGCATAACACACACTTTATAGAACATGATTGCAAGGAGGAATTTGGGGCTCATGAAACTTTGTGAGAACATTCTAAAATAGTAAAACAAGTGACATTTGGAGCCTTGGATAGTGTGTAGCCTCATTTGGGGGTTTTGACTTTTAGTTGGTGAATTGAGTAGGCTAAGGGCTATGAGCCTTAAACTAAGTTGGTAGTCAAAATTGAATAAAACCTTTCTGCCCCTACATGTCCATGTTGGAATTACCCTATGCACACTAAAAACAGTAAGTTGAATGTCAAGAGAACCAGGGATTGAGAAAAGTGTAGATGGGAGAGGTGAGTAGTTGGAGTAAGTTTGAGCATGGGTGTGAGCTATCACCAAAAAGGGAGGTTGTTGGTGAAGACTCGTAGAGAGACCTGACTATTGCAACTAAACTTGATATTGGCAAACATAAGGAGTAGAAATAAACAATACTTTTGTTTCCTATTGTAACTTTCTTGACCAAATTGGCCTTGTGAGCACTTACCTAGCAATCTCCCTATCATAGTGGTATTAGAGCCAATGAAAGATTCAGGAGGAAAGGAACATTAAGAAAACATGGTGACTAATGCAGAGTTAGCCAAGAAGGTTGAAGAACAAAGAAAAGGAAAATAGGGCACTCAGAGAAAGATTGGATCAACTAGCAATGAAACTAGCTGAAGTAGAAGTCAAAACTGAAGAAGTCCATGATAAGGTTGGAGATCGGGGTAAAATGATGGCAATAGATGATGAGGTCCCCATGCCTAACCTTTTAATTGAGAAAGAACCATTCTTGAAAGCCTTGAGAGCTATGAGTGGTAAAACCTTAGAGGGAGTGGCTCTTTTCAGTGGGAAGATGGATCCAAATGGTCTTATAGAGTGGATTGAAGGTCTAGAAAACCATTTTGAATGTGATGGAGTAACTAAAGAAAAAAAGGTTAAGGTAGAAAAATCAAGGTTGAGAGGGGAAACCTTAACTTGGTGGAAGTTCATACAAGAGGAAAGGGTGAAAGAAGGTAAGAAACCAATAGCCACCTAGAAAGCAATGGTAGCCACAATAAAAGAAACCTACCTTCCTAAAGACTATGAAGTACAACTTCATAGGAAAAGACAAAATTTGAGACAAAAAGACCTAGATGTCAGTATCTACACTAAGGAGTTTCAAAATTTGTGCATGAGATCCAGAGTAGTAGAGGATGAGAGTATAAAAGTGGCAAGGTACTTGAGTGGGTTAAGATGGAACATCCAAGAAGAGATGAGCTTGTTATGCCCACAAATAGTACACAAGTGTTATCAACTAGCACTTAAGGTGGAAGAGAAAAGTAGGAGAAAGCAAGAACAAAATAAAAGAGGAAGAGGTAGGGGAAGAGATGGTAGAGGCCATAGAGGCAGTTAAAGGGAAAGGAGCATAGATCAATGATCCTAGGGAGAGACTAAACTTCTAGAGAAAAGTGGGGATTCTTAGAGCAAACCCAACTATAGGGGTAGGGGATCAAGCAACCCGAGTAGGGGTAGATCTAATGGACCAGAGAGAGGGTCCTACTTCTCAATCATGAAGTGCTATAACTATCAAAAGTTGGGCCACCCTACCTATACATGCCCAGAGAAGCCTAGTTCATCCTATGGTGGTGAAAAGAGGGTAAACTATGTTCAGGAAGATGGAGGTAATACCAGAATTTCAGCATTGAACCACCTAGCTTTAGAAGATGGTGAGAGTTTAATGATCAAGAGAGTGTTAATGAAGAAGCCACACAGTACAAAGGTCTCACAAAGAAGAGCATTGTTCAGGATTAAGTGTAAAATCATGGGAAAGGTGTGTAAGATGATCATAGATTTAGGATCCATAGATAACATCATATCAGAGGAAGCAGAAAGTAAATTGAAACTACCTAGAATACAACACAAGGAGCCATACAAAGTCACATGGTTAAATAAGGGACAACATTTGTTAGTAAATGAGCAAGCTTGGGTAGATTTCCACATAGGTGGATATATAGATAGGATCCTCTGTGACATCCTTCCTATGGATGCTTGCCACCTACTGTTGGGTAGACCATGGCAGTTTGACCAAAAAGCACAACATGATGGGGAAAGAAACTCCTACTCATTTCAGAAAGATGGATTAACCTATCAGATTCAATCCCTCGTTGAAAAAAGAGAGAGCAGCAAAAATGTACCTAACATCTTGTTAGTGAATGAGAAAGAGTTCATAAAAACACTAAACAAGGTTAAGGAGTGGTATTTGCACTCATAGTGAAACCCAAGGAAGAAAAGGTAGAAAAGAAAGTTGAGATACCATATGAGGTGCAGAAAATCCTTGATAACTTCAAAGAAATAATCAGTGATGGTACACTTGCAGCCTTACCACCTCCTAAACCCATTAGCCATCAAATTGATTTCATACCTATAGACTCTTTACCAAATAAGGCAGCCTATAAGATGACCCTTGAACAAAATGAAGAGGTAGAAAGATAAATACAAGAACTCTTAGACCAAGGGCTGATTAGGAAAAGCATTAGTCCTTGTGCAGTACCTACGGTGTTGGCACCTAAGAAGGGTAGAACATGTAAGGAAGTTAAGTAGCGGAAACAACTTCCTACACTAACCTTGAGAGGAGGGTAATGCAAAAATTTTTCAGATCATTACAACAGTTACAGAAAATAGAAATAGATATAATAGCATTCATACCACAACACAATGATTTACGTGGGGAAAACCCTTTCGGAGAAAAACCCCACCCTCCAAAAGCAGCTCAATATTTTATTCAGCAATCAAAAACAGATTACAACATACTTGCAGAGCAAGCTCTTCATAGGAGTACCACTAATCAGAGATTCAGAGGCAACTCAATAGCCATAAGACTCTTACACCCAACCTCTATCTCACACACCTCATAAATAGGAGATACAATACAAGAAACCGTCAAACGGTATTACAAAACCATGGGCTAAAACCACCCAATAAGGTGTAGCCGACCTTATCTCCCTTCTAGATGCCCTATGACATGTTAAAACACACATCAACACGTGTCGCTCCCTTTTTCCAGCTCATTTATGTATTCGATACAAATTATTTTTCCTATTTCAGGAGTACAAACTTTCGGAGGCCATAACTTGAGAACCGGGTGTTCGATTGACGAACCGTTTGAAGCGCCGGAAAGCTCGCGAAGTGCTCTATCACCTCGTAACCCACTTCGCTGGTTATGGCCACTTTTTAGGGCGTTTTGGAGCCTCTAAATTCCCCAAAATTAAGTTTAAATATTTTATTGCACCCCTCCAAGACGAAAACTTTGATATCTTCAAAACTAGATGTGACCTTGCGAGGCAACTTTACCGGAATGCTTATCTAGCCAACCAGAAGCTTCAAGGAGAGTTTCGCACCATTTCGTGCTCAAATGAAAACTTACTATAAATAGTAACCTCACATAAATGCAAGGTTGAGACACCATTTTTTCCAACAAATCTCCCACTTGTCGAACACCTTGCAGGAGCGGAAGGGAATGTCAACACAATGAATCAATTGCTTGGGGTCATAAGGCCCATAGACTCTGAACACCATCTAAACTTCTCTGTGCTCACAGCCTTAGTTAAAGCATCTACAACATTCATCAAATTTTCCACCTTAACCAGCTTCACCCTACCATCTTCGACCATATCTCTAACAAAATGATACTGAACATCAATATGTTTGGTCCGAGCATGAAATGTCGGGTTCTTAGCTAGGCTAATTGCACTCTGACTGTCACAGTAAACTATCACTGTACCTTGTTTTATTCCAATATCTGAACACAGTCTCTTAAGCCAAATGGCCTCTTTACAAGCATGAGTAGCTGCCATATACTCTGCTTTAGTAGTGGATAAAGCAACCACAGCCTGTCGCTTACTCATCCAACTAATTGCACCACCAAACAAAGTAAACACATAAGCACTGGTGGATCTTCTGCTATCAATATCACCTGCCCAATCTGAATCCACATAACCATGGATATCAAGGGAAGCCATGTTTCCAACTGAATTACCATGATAACACAAAGAATACTCTGAAGTACCCTTCAAATATCTGAAGACTCTTTTGACTGCATCCCAATGAACTCTACTAGGATTAGACATATATCTAGAAAGTACTCCCACTGCTTGGGCAATGTCTGGTCTAGTACAGACCATAGCATACATCAAGCTTCCAACCGCACTCTGGTAAGGCACTCTGCTCATGTCTTCTATCTCCAATGGGGATGTAGGACAATCTGAAACAGATAGTTTCATTCCAACTATAAAAGGAACACTCAATGGTCTACAATTCTGCATGTTGAACCTCTGTAACACTAAATTCACATACTTACTCTGGCCTAGCCATAGCTTTCTGTTTGCCCTATCTCTTCTAATTTCCATCCCAAGAATGTGCTTTGCTGCACCAAGATCTTTCATTTCAAATTTAGCAGCGAGCTGAGACTTCAGTTCTGAAATCATACCATTCCCTTTACCAATGAATAACTTATCATCAACATACAATGCAATGAATAGGAAATGATCACCATAAGATTTATAATAAACACAGTGATCTGATTTAGAATGCTCAAATCCCAAACTCAACACATATGTATCAAATTTCTGGTACCACATCCTAGGACTTTGTTTGAGGCCATACAAAGATTTCTTCAATTTACAGACCAAATTATTTTTGCCTTTCACCACATAGTGCTCCGGCTGTGTCATATAAATATCTTCCTCCAAATCACCATGAAGGAAAGCAGTTTTCACATCCATTTGCTCAACCTCTAAATCATAAGCAGTAGCAATAGAAAGCAAAAATCTAATGGACGTCATTTTTGCAACAGGAGAAAATATCTCACCGTAATCAACACCCTCAACTTGAGAGTAGCCTTTTGCAACCAACCTTGCTTTATACTTCTCAATGCTTCCATCTGAACCAATCTTTTTCTTGAACACCCATTTACAACCAACAGGTTTTCGTCCTTTAGGCAATGGTACAAGATCCCATGTATCATTCTTTTTCAAAGCTGCCATTTCTTCCTCTATAGCAATCTTCCAGGATTCTGCATCATTCATACCTAATGCCTCTTCTACAGATTTCGGTTCATCCACACTAGTATTCAGAGAAAAAATACATCTCCAATCATCAGGTGAATACCTTTCAGGTGGTTGTCTATGTCTTGTAGACCTTCGAACAAGCTGAGTTGGAGGTTCTTCCTCCTCTTCTGAAGATTCAGAGCTAGATGAGCTCTCCTCAAATTCTTGCCTATCTAGGGGTCTCGATTCAACTCTTTCAGGTGTAGAAGGAAGTTGAATCACATCTTCTTTTTTAGTCTGTTCTGGCTGCAATGTAACAGAAGGAGACTTAATTTCTCTAAAAATAACACTTCTACTGTGAATTACCTTTTGTGCAACAGGGTCCCAAAGCTTGTATCCTTTCACACCATAACTATACCCGATGAAGATACATTTCACAGCCTTGTTCTCCAACTTTGTTCGCTTCTCCTTTGGCACATGTGCATATGCCTCGCAACCAAAAACTCTAAGATGTCTCAATGAAGGCTTGTGACCTGACCATGCTTCCATAGGCGTTTTATCAACAAGAGCTGATGTAGGAGACCTGTTAATCAGGTAGCAAGCAGTGGCAACAGCTTCAGCCCAAAACTTTTGTTCGAGACCAGCACCACTCAACATACTCCTAGCCTTCTCCATCAGTGTCCTGTTCATTCTTTCTGCAACTCCATTCTGCTGTGGAGAATACGGAGTTGTCTTCTGCCTGTTAATTCCACAGTCTTTACAGAATCTATCAAAATCATTAGAGCAAAACTCACCGCCATTATCAGTTCTCAAACATTTTATTTTCTTTCCAGTCTGCAACTCAACCATTGCTTTAAATTCTTTAAAATGACTAAAAACTTCAGATTTACTCTTTAGAAAATATACCCATGTCCTTCTACTAAAATCATCAATAAATGAAACATAATATGTGGATTTTCCAATCGAAGAGACATCTACTGGACCAAACACATCAGAATGGATAAGATCCAAAACACCACAAGTTTTATGAGAACTCGAGTAAAACTGAACGCAGTTTTGTTTTCCATAAATGCAATGCTCACAGAAATCAAAGTCAAGATTACAATCATTCAAACCTTCAACAAGGTTTTTATTTTTCAAGGTCCTTAGACCCTTTTCTCCAATGTGGCCAAGTCTCTGGTGCCATAACATAGTCTTCTCTGCAGGTAACTTTGCTTCAGACGAAAGAGCACCCTTAGGTACCCAAAAACCATTTCGATCTGCTGAAGGTGAAACCTTCAAATCTTCCAGTGAAGTATCCACAGATTTAGTTTTTACAGAAGTGCTATTACACTCAATAGTGTATGCTTCAAGCTTATACAAAGTGCCAAACCTGACACCTCTAGCAACTACCATAGCACCCTTAATCATCTTACATCCTGTTTCAGAAAAGACTACCTGCACACCTACATCTATTAGTTTGCTCATAGATAACAGGTTTTGTTTTAAACCAGGGATATGCAGCACACCATTAATCCTTTTTATTCTACCATCAGAAAACCTGATTCTAACTTTACCTCGACCAACAATGTCTAGAGGTGAATCATCACCCAAGTACACCTTACCTCCATTAAATCCTTCATATTTAGAAAACCAATTTCTATTGGAAGTCATATGAAAAGATGCACCTGAGTCAATTAGCCAGGCATCATTACCTGCATGAGTCGCCAAAGCCGCAATAAATGCATCACCATCTTCCTTGTCGGACTCAGAATCATAATCGAACTTTTTATTTTTCTTCTTCTTCTTTTCTTCTTTGCAGTCCTTACGGATGTGACCCGGTTTACTGCAATTCCAGCAAATGACTTTGGACTTTCCAGGAGATTTCGATCTCCCTTTGGATTTTGACTTGCCGTGCTTCTCATTCTTCTTGCCTTTCTCCTTAGGTCTTCCACGAATGGTTAGGGCTTCCTTTGAACTGATGGATACCTTCCTTCGCATCTCTTCACCGAGTAGGGCACCCACCATGTCTTCAGATTTCAAAACAACAGAAGTACTACTGATAGCCATAACAAGAGAATCCCACGAATCAGGCAAAGAACAAAGCAAGATCTGACATTTCTCCTCCTCATCCATCTTAACACCGACGGATACTAATTGAGCCACCAACATATTGAATGCTTCCAGGTGGTCTGCAATTCATCCACCCTCTTCCATCTTCAAGGAATACAATTTCTTTCTTAAGAAAATTTGATTTAATAAAGATTTCACTTGATACATCTCACCAAGCTTAGTCCATAGCTTCTTTGCAGAGTTTTCTTCATGGACATTGATTAGAACAGAGTCTGCCAGGCACAGTCTGATTAGACCCTTGGCTTTTCGGTCCATAACATCATACTGAGCTACCGCAGTAGGATCTGATGGCCTTTGGACATTCGCATCAACAGCATCCCAAAGATCTCGATCTATTAGTAGATCTTCCATCTTCAGCTTCCACATCTCAAAATTACTTCCATTAAATTTCTCCACCTCTATTCTCCCTGACGAACTCGCCATCTGAATATTCCTGCGACAAGATCAAAAAGTGTCTTCTGCACAAGCTCCCACTCAAATCTGGATTAGTTCAAAAAACCCAACTGCCCACAATTGAAACCAAAGGTGATCAGGCTTTGATACCACTTGTAAGGAAGTTAAGTAGCGGAAACAACTTCCTACACTAACCTTGAGAGGAGGGTAATGCAAAACTTTTTCAGATCATTACAACAGTTACAGAAAATAGAAATAGATATAATAGCATTCATACCACAACACAATGATTTACGTGGGGAAAACCCTTTCGGGAGAAAAACCCCACCCTCCAAAAGCAGCTCAATATTTTATTCAGCAATCAAAAACAAATGACAACATACTTGCAGAGCAAGCTTTTCGCAGGAGTACCACTAATCAGAGATTTAGAGGCAACTCAATAGCCATAAGACTCTTACACCCAACCTCTATCTCACACACCTCATAAATAGGAGATACAATACAAGAAACCGTCAAATGGTATTACAAAACCATGGGCTAAAATCACCCAATAAGGTGTAGCCGACCTTATCTCCCTTCTAGATGCCCTATGACATGTTAAAACACACATCAACATGTGTCGCTCCCTTTTTCTAGCTCATTTATGTATCCGATACAAATTATTTTTCCTATTTCAGGAGTACAAACTTCCGGAGGCCATAACTTGAGAACCGGGTGTCCGATTGACGAACCGTTTGAAGCGCCAGAAAGCTCGCGAAGTGCTCTATCACCTCGTAACCCGCTTCGCTGGTTACGACCACTTTTCAGGGCATTTCAGAGCCTCTAAAGTCCCCAAAATTAAGTTTAAATATTTTATTGCACCCCTCCAAGACGAAAACTTTAATATCTTCAAAACTAGCTGTGACCTTGCAACGCATTTTTACCGGAATGCTTATCTAGCCAACTAGAAGCTTCAGGGAGAGTTTCGCACCATTTCGTGCTCAAATGAAAACTTACTATAAATTGTAACCTCGCATAAATGCAAGGTTGAGACACCATTTTTTCCAACAGAACATAGAGACTTTACACAGATTCTAGAGCCATAAACAAGATCACCATCAGATACAGATTTCCCATACCCAAGATAGAGGATTTGATGGATTGTTTTGGGGGGTGCATAGTATTTCAGTAAGATTGACTTGAAGAGTGGTTACCATCAGATAAGAATCAAAGAGGGTGATGAATGGAAGAAAACTTTCAAAATGAATGAGGGTCTTTGTGAGTGGCTTTTCATGCCATTTGGAATCTCTAATGCTCCCAGCACATTCATGCGAATCATGAATGAAGTTTTACATGATTTCATTGGAAAGTTTATGCTAGTAATATTGTTGTAGGAGCCGTTTTGAGTTAGGAAAATAGACCAGTTGCATTGTTTAGTGAGAAGTTGAATGATGCCAATAAAAAGTACTCTTCCTATGATTTAGAACTCGCGGCTAAAGAGTGGAACAGTAGATGACATGTCTCAATCCATGAAGGAGGTTCATGAGCAAGTGAGAAAAGCTCTCCAAGAAACCTCCCAAAAAGTCAAGGAAAGAGTGGATGTTACAAAGAGAGATGTTTAGTTTTCCATAGGAGATTATGTGATGGTTCATTTGAAAAAGGCAAGGCTACAAAAGGGAGTTCCAAGAAAATTTCAGATGAGGAGAATAGGTCCTTGCACTATGTTGGCTAAGTATGGGTCTAATGCTTACAAAGTTGATTTGCCTACTGATGTTTCTTTGTCTTCCATTTTTAATGTTGTAGATTTGATTACTTTCAAAGGGCAGCCACATGAGGAGATTCAAATATTTTTAGATGTTGCACAATCCCTTTATGATCTATCTCTCTCCCTTCTCTTTCTATTCCCCAAGTAGAACAGGTTCTAGACTCCAGGATTCTCAAAAAGACAAGGAATCACACCTACATGGAGCATCTAATCAAATGGAAGGATAAGACTATCTCAGAGGCCACATGGATACCTAAAACTAAATTTTAGAAGTTTGGCATCCTTTCTTCTTTTCTTCCTCAAGGAGTCACATGACTTCTTTGTTTTGGGGGGAGTATGGTGCACGAGCACTTAGTTGAGTAAAACTCTCATTTTTGAGTATTTAATGCTTTCATGTTTGTAATGTCTTTTTTTAGGTTTATAATGTTGTTTTAGGTTGTTGTGTGTCATTTTTAGTGGTTTTGATCTCATTTTGGGTTCAAGAAGTCAAGTTTTGCCTTTCAGGCTTTGAGTTGACAATTTTTGGCAAAAATGTGCAAAATTGCCAAAAAGGTCTTCTAATGTTTTCCAAAGCATTGAAACATGTTTGATAAGTGTTTTTAAGAATGTATAAGGTTTTTAGATAGGTTGATAAGGTTATATTGTCAAAAATGTCTTTTGGAGCAAGAAATGTTGTCATTTGGGCTTGCAAAAAGTTGTCAGAGTTGTCATTTTTGGGTTTTTCTTGAAGAATGCAGTTGTGAAAGCCTCCTGTCTATATAGGGCTTGATAAATAATTGGATGGACTATACAAATACCTATCTTTTCCTCGAATAAGGTTGGTAATTTTAATGATTAAGAAAACTCAATAAGAAAGATGAAATTCTGGTTCTTTTCTATGGTTTTTCCTTCCTTGGAGTAATAATCTATATTGTAGCACTTGTGTCCATACTGTACCTTTTGGGAAGTGGTTATTTTGATTATTCAATTCTCCTTAAGTAACCATTGTATTGGTTTTTATTTTTCAAGTTGGTGTAATAAAATTTCTTCCATTTTGTGTGTTTGTTGCCCTGTCAAGGGTTTGGAGTTGGAAAATGCCACAACTTGACTAATCCAGGCCTGGGTTCCCACCAAAATGGATTGGGTCAAGTTGATTCATGCATGTACATTGTGTAAATATTTCTTTTTGAATTGGAAGTATGTTTGGAGGAAAAATTTGAGTGAAGATTAGACAAGTTTTGGGAACTTGACTAATAACCTTCTTGAAAACTCAAACTCTTGTAAACAAATGCATTGTAGTGTTAGAAATGCCAAGCAAGGAGTTTGAGAAGTGTTACATGTTAAATTGATTCAACTTCAATAGTTGACAAGTTTGTAATTTTCAAGTTTTAACAATTTTCTAAACAAAATAGTGAGTTCACTATTTTGTGAATTGAGTTGTCAAAATGCTCAAGGAATCCTTCAAAAGCATTAACCAAGCCTTGTAACTATGAAGGAAATGTAATAGGAAGATTGATTAGTGTTTGGTAGAACTCATTGAGGTATCTTTCTAGTTCAAACTCTTAGTCATGCAGGACCAAAGATGTAGCAGTAGATTGACTGGTAAAGGGGTAGTTTTAACAGTGACAGTGACATTTCAGTTGTTTGCCAAGTGTTTGGCATTATGTTTGCAAGGCAGTAGCTAGGGAAGGCTTCATGTTGGTGTGGCAGAAGTTTTGAGCCAATTTGTAGGCTTGATTGGTGAAGTTGGGAAGATTTTTCTATGTTCCTTGGTCTAAACCCTACCAAACCCTACAATTATTCCACAAATAGTGGACAGTCCTCATTTTGCACTAACAGTGGCCTAAACCATAAAAATCCACTAGCATATACCTTAAAAACACCATCCAAAACAAGTTTGTTGGAGGAGAAGCCCATCGTTGGGCAGGGTGTAAAAAGGTGTCAATTACCCCTCCACAAGCTAGTAGCCCTTTTGATTGCATAACACACACTTTATAGAACCCGATTGCAAGAAGGAGTTTTGGGCTCATGAAACTTTGTGAGAACATTCTAAAATATTAAAACAAGTGACATTTGGAGCCTTGGATAGTGTGTAGCCTCATTTGGGGGTTTTGACTTTTAGCTGGTGAATTGAGTAGGCTAAGGGCTATGAGCCTTAAACTAAGTTGGTAGTCAAAATTGAATAAAACCTTGCTTCCCCTACATGTCCATTTTGGAATTGCCCTATGCACACTAAAAACAATAGATTGAATGTCAAGAGAACCAGGGATTGAGAAAAGTGTAGATAAGAGAGGTGAGTAGTTGGAGTAAGTTTGGGCATGGGTGTGAGCTATCACCAAAAAGGGAGGTTGTTAGTGAAGACTCGTAGAGAGACCTGAATACTGCAACTAAACTTGATATTGGCAAACATAAGGAGTAGACATAAACAATACTTTTGTTTCCTATTGTAACTGCTTGACCAAATTGGCCTTGTGAGCACTTACTTAGCAATCTCCCTATCACGAATACATTGGAGTGTTAAAGATGCCAAGAAAGGAGTCTGAGAAGTGTTAAAAGTTAGCTTGGTTCAACTTCAATAGTTGACAAGCTTGTAATTTGCAAGTTTTACCAATCCTTGTATTTAGTTGTTTTATGATTTGTGTTTGTCAAAATGCTAACGGAATGCTTCAAAAGCATTATCCAAGCCTTATAACTATGAAGGAAATGTAATAGGAAGATTAATTAGTGTTTTGCAGACCTCATTGAGGTATATTTCTAGCTCAAACTCCTTGTTATGAAGGTCCAAAGATGTAGCAGTAGTTAACTGGTAAAAGGGCAATGTTTTAACAGTGACAGTGGCATTTCACCTCTTTTCTCAGATGTTTGCCAAGTGTTTGGCATAATGTTTGTATTGAAGAGGAAGGGGACACATGTTGAAGACATGACAGAGGTCCTATAAAGATCTAGGCACTTGTAGTGGTGAACAAGGATCCAAACACAATGGTTACACTCCAAAACCCTCCAAAACCCTACTTTTAAGCCCAAATTTGTGGACAACAACTAAACCTGGTTGATGGAGCCTAAGACCAAAAAAAATCCTTGAGCCTAGACCTCTAAATTGGAATCCAAGACAAATTCATGGGGGGATTTGGCCATCATTGGGAAGGGTGAGCAAAACTAGGCCAATTACGCCTCCACGGGCTAGTAGCCCTTTTGACTGTTTTGTCAAGAAGCATGAACCCGATTGCAAGGAGGAATTTGGGACTTATAAAACTTTGTGAGATCACTCTAAAATAAAGAAACAAGAGACATTTGAGACCTTGGGACAATGTGTAGTCTCATTTGGGGGTTTTGACCTTTGGTTGGTGAGTTGATTAAGCTAAGGGCTATGAGCCTTAAACTAAGTTGGTTGTCAAATTTTGAGTAAAACCTTGTTGCCTCTAGCTGACCATGTTGGAATTGCCTAATGCACACTAAAAAAAATAAGTTAAATGTCAAGAGAACCAGGGATTGGGAAATGTGTAGATGGGTGAAGTGAGGAATTGGAGTAAGTTTGAGCAAGGGTGTGGGCTTTCACTAAAAAGGGTGGTTGATGGTGAAGTCTTGTAGGGAGGTCTGACTATTGTAACTGAACTTTGTATTTGCAAACATAAGGAGCAGACACAAACAATACTTTTGTTTCCTATTGTAGCTTCTTGACCAAAATTGGTTTTTTGAGCACTTAGCTAGCAATCTCCCTATCATAGTGGTATCTGTGTGTGTGAAAAGTGAACCTGGAATATGTATCTACAAGACACAACACTTCAACCAAGTCATTACATGCATGGTTAGATAGATATAATCGTGAATATTAAAACCATAGCAAATTGACCCATTGCCCTCTAAAAGATGCGAGTATAAGATTGCTCTCAGATTATTTAGCAATACCAGTGACTAGACAACATCAAGATGAAGGATTTAATCTATATGAGCATGATGAATGGTAGATGGATGCAATATTAATCTAACAAGATTTAAGCAATATTAAGCTAAATGATTTAATCAATATGAAACAATTAATATGCAATTGCCTAGAGCAAAAATAGTATAATAACAATATATTCTCTAGCCTCTCTTTGAATGAGAGATGATCCTGAATTTATAGAAAATTCAGAAAGAAACCAACAACTAAAATCAACTGATGATGAGCGGTCAAGATTTTCCAAGAGGAAGCACAATCCAGGTGAATTGATGTGATTGGATGCTTTTGTTAGTTTTAAAGGAAATTGAACTAAAATTAAGATTAAATCAAGAAAAAACTGATTTAAAGGAAATTGAACTAAAATTAAGATAAAATAAGGAAAAAACTGATTTATTATTTATTTCATTCAATTTTAATATTTAATTGTTTTAATTGCTTTTTTTGAGATTATTTATCAATTTTTAATTTGTTTTTCAAGATTGTTTCCAAATGATATCTTTTCTCAATTAATTCCTTTCTTGGTCAATTAATTCCTTTTTTGATTTATTTCCATTTTTGAAGATTTGTGCTCATAATTGATTTATTTAATTGAATTAATTCCTCTTTCTTGATTTGTTTCCTTTTTTGAAGATTTAATGGCAAATTGATTTATTTAATTAAATATGCTAGGATATTTAATTAAAATAAATAAGATAATTGTTTAAAATGATTTACTTGGAATGATTTAATTAATTAAATAAATATTTAATTAATATTGAGGGATTGATTTTGCCATGTGACATTTGATGAATTTAGGAATTAATTGTGTGCTCAAGATTTATTTAATTGCCTTTGGTTAGGACCTTGGTGACGTTGTCGAGATTAGGGGCCCATGGTTTACATGACCATTTTTAGGGTATTACATTTGCCCCTCTTTGAATTAATGTGCGAGCAACGCATTGGTTCAAAGAAAATTTGATGTCTAGGAGATGTCAGTTCTAAACTTGATTGATCACGAACTACATAAAAAAGTGAGGTGTTTAGTTTGATTCGAAGTGACAAAGCTGAATAAAGTCTGATTAATGTGATACTGTTCTAGAACTTGATTGAATTTGGGAATGATAGAAAACAAAAGATACCGAACTTGAACTTGATTGATAAAGAAGCGGATCTTACTGATCTAGAACTTGATTGAACTTAGATACAATGAGTGATGATAAAAATTGATCTTGAACTTGATTGATCAAGATACGATGAAGATAAACTATTCAGCTTGATCAAGAAACGAATAAAACGTAACACTTGTTTAGATTTAGCATGTTCAAAGAAACTCTTTAAACCCTTGATTGAGTTTAAATGAAAAATTAGCTTGATGAAAAGCAATGGAACTGATTAACGTAAAGAGATTGATTCAAATAAAAGACAAATATCAACTTGATATGAAGCGATGAAACTGATATGCCCCTAGAGATTGAGATCTTATTTGATGTTTTTCTTTAGTTGAAAAGATTTTTATTTGCTCGACTTTCGATGAAGATTTGAAAATTTTATTGACATTGAAGAATGTGAGGTCATAAGGTCATGAGTATGCCCCCTCGGGAGTGAAATCGAAAGATAGCGAGGGTACATGATGATAGGCAATTTTGAGTGATGAAAATGATTTGAGCATAAATTGATTTAGAGGAATTTTTGAAAATTTTGCGTTGAAATTGAGCATAAAGTTGAAGAAAGAGTATTTGATGAAAAGAGCACTAAGTGGTCCAAATTCTAAAATTGACTAGCAAAATGATTTCGATTTTTTATTTCGATCCTGAAAATGGACTCAAGACAGCCGATTTACAAGCTCGTGATTTGATTTCATCGTACTTGTGTTGATTGGTTATGAGATGTTGTTCTATATGCTTTATTCTATATGTATGCATTTCCTTTCAGTATAGATGAATAAATGCAAATGATCATGGATGTCTATTTTTGTTTCTTTTCATATGCAAATAAATGAGGAGAATGAGTAACTAGTTATGCAAATGTTTTTTTGTTTTTTTTCAATGCAATAAGATGAATGTAAATGAGTGATAGTGAATGATGCAATCTTTTCATTTTTCTATGCAATAATATGAGTGGAAATGAATGATAGTGAATGTATGAAGCTATATGAAATGCTCATGTATGCAGCTAACATCTCAAAACACAAGTACTCGATCGGAGAAATGATGAAAAGAGACCACTTAGTGAAGAAATAATGATGCTCCAACTCTCATTCAAAAGATAAAGAGAAAGAATTGTTACTATACCGAAATCACTTTAAATTCACAGGATGCAAAATGAAATGCAAAATGAGATGTAACCTAAACCTAGTCACTGGATTTGAACAGATTAATTGTCATCATTGAGCGTTTTACAATTATAGCAGGTAGAATAGAGTTCATTTCTTTTCATGTGCAATATTAATTATCTTGTCTACAATGACCTTTTTTTCTCGTTCATATCCTTGGACAGATTACGCATGGACGTGGATTGCACAATGAAGAAATTCCCTCAAAACCAACAAAGAAATGATGGGAACCTCCCTATAGTATTCAAATAAGCAGAGTCAAGGTATGTGAGGTGATTCCACCTTGATGTGAAGGCTCTTATCACAGATACCCAGCTAATTTAGATGTTTCCAGATCATTGGGATCATTCCTTCAAGCAGCAAACAAGAAAATATTATGCCCCCAATCCTTGCTCCTCTTAGTCAAGATAGACTTCCTCGAGTTACTCAGAGGGATAATAATCGAAAACCAATATAAAAGACAACACACAAAGAAAATTTTCATGCATAGCTCAAACAACTTAGTGATTATTTTCAGTTATGTTGTTTTGCTTGTTAACTCATTGATAAAACTCTTTAGTAGTCAGGAGACAGGTGACTGACTCGGAGTGGATGACCTAAGTTGCACTGATGTAAGATTGACTTGGTTGACACTACTTAGGACATGTAATGTGCTCTTGTTGATTACCTAAGATTAAGACAATGATCAATTTCAAGCCATGAGGGTTCCAATGAACTAGGATGTCACAAAAGTGACTGAAATATGTACACGCGAAAGCAAATATGCATGAAAGTGGGAATGCCAATGTTGCGTTGATAGATGGAGTGCTTGAGTACAAGAGGCACTTGTTTACCAGGTTTTCACCTGCTTGGCAGAAATTCATATATAATTTTTTTTACCAAGGTGCCTGTTTACCAGGTTTTCACCAGGGCATTTTCTCTCTTTTTTTCCTTTTTCTTTTTTTTTTTGAATTTCTTCAGGACTTTTTTTGATTTTTAGGATTTCTTCAGGACATTTTTTTATTTTTATGATTTCTCCAAGACATTTTTCTAATTTTTAGGATTTCTTCAATACTTTTTCTGATTTTTAGGATTTTTTAATGTTTGTCCCTAGTGTCTAGCAAGGCAAAAGGGATTTTGAGTACATGAATGGATAAGTGAATGATGGTGGATGCTTTCAAGGACTATCTCAAAACATTATTCCAAGCATAGGGTCCAAATATAGCAATGTAAAGCAAAGATTTTAGCGATGTAAAGCAAGGATTTTAGCGATGTAAAGCAAGGATATAGCGCAACGAAGCCATATGGTCCAAATAAGTGGCCATGTCAAGAGGTTTGTGGAAAGCATATTTTTGCATTTTGTCCATAGTGTTGATCAAGATCAAGGGATAGATTTGGATAGGGGACAAATAGGATAATCAAGATCAAAGGTGGTAATGATGGATGTAAGCAAGCAATGGATAGGAGATAAAGGGTCTGGATCAAATATAATAGATAGGACACATGAAGCCTGCAAAGATCATTAACCTTGTCAAGATCAAATGTGGAAAAGGGATATGAATGTAGATAGAGAGAATGAGGGATAATGGAGGATGAAGGATAATGGAGAAAGAAGGATAATCGATGGATGTACATGGATGGAACTTGCCCCCAGTGTAAAGTGCAAAATGATAATGGATTATGCATGATGCCTGTTTGCCAGGTTTTCATCATGGTACTTGCCCAAGGCGCCACAAGAAGTGGTTTTCACACAAGGACGAATTCATTTCTCTTTACTTTTTTTTCTGTTTTTTTTTTTCACTTTTTTCATCATTTTTTTTTTGGAAGATAATGGAGGCATGATAGGGGATGGAAGAAGGACCCCAACACCTCGCTGCTTTGGATGGTACCCTTAGAATATGAGTTGCAATAGACCATGGCTATGAAGGTATGCTCAAAGATGTTGGCAGGCTAATGAAATGAAACTAGGCCAAGGATTTCTGCAAAGGATTAGATAAGAGGGATGGAAGAGTGAAAAGAGGTGTTGGATAATGGATGGGATGTTGGGAGAATTGTGTATCGATAGATGGAAATGCTGAAAAGATCAACATTGGCACACACCTTGAGGGATGGTGGACATATGGAGGAGAAGTGAATCTCAAATTTTGAGATTTGGATGGAGGAAATATTACAAATTTTGTGGCATAAGAACCCAAAATGGATGAAGGAGGTAATGGAGGAATAGACTCAGAAGGTTTGGATGGAGGAATAGACTCAGAAGGTTTGGATGGAGGAACAACAATTTTGGATGCCAATTTTGATTTTTCTTTAGACTGTTGTGCTTAAAGCAGCCGCTTAGGGATCCACATGGTTTTTGATTTTTCATGCTTTTGTAGTTCCTTAGAGCACATTGCTTGTACAAGTGCCTTAGGAACCCATATAAATTTTGACTTTTCTTCTTTCTTTGTGGGCCTTTGTGGCATTTTTTATTTTTCTTTTCCTTTTTGGATCATATTTTTCTTTGTTTTGACATGTCGATTAGATGGGACATGTTGATCCTCGAATACATGTGGATTGCTTGACTTATGACCTTTATGCTTGGCATCCAAATTGCTTGGAGGGAGATGCATGGAGAGATAGGAATGATATGGAGGTCTTTTAGATGGATGGAAGGTACTCGAAGAGGTGTTCCTTTGTTGATCCTTCATAAGGGATGGAGGGATATAGGAACCTAGAATGGATGGAAGTGATGATGGGGCAAATGTATATTTGGATTTAATTGGAGAAATGTAGGATTTATGAGGGATACCAACATCTTGAGAGTGAGAAATGTAGCCATTATAATCAAGATTTTCTTTTATAGTAGGGGGTTCTAATATGCCTTGTCCATGAATGTCTAACCCTTTTCTTTGATAATGCATGCTTTGAAAGATCTTTTTAAAAAAGGGTTTCTTCTTACTTTGGATGCTAAAGGCAAGTTCATTTTGAGGTGGAGGTGTCTTGCAAGGAATAATAGGATCGTGAGAGGGCTTTATGGGCATGATGGACTCTTGAGGTGAACATGGAGGATTATGACAAGAAGGTGAAGGGATACTTTGATCTTGACGTGGAAGAGGACCATTGGATAAAGTAGGAAGGGTGTTTGACTCTTCATTTTGAATAGGATCGTTTGAAAAGTTGGAAGAGGCATCATGATCTTGCTTAGGAAATGGATTAGGAATGGGATTTGAAAGGATTATTTGCTCTTGAGATGGAAGGGGATCATCTTGGAAGAAATGGAAAGGTATAAGGGGATCATCATGGGATTCTAGGAGAATAGGATCTCTTTCAATCATTAGATGGGATTGAAGAGTTTTGGTGTCTTGATCTTGATTTATGGTAGGACTTATTTTTTTATTTTCCAGATTATCCTCTTGACATGGAGTCACTTCTAAGGAAGGGATAGGATTTTGCATAGGCATAGGGGATTCTTGGAAGATCTCCATATTTTGGCATGATGGGGAAGTATTTTGAGTGGGACTCTTTGGAGTGGGTACGTTTGGAATTGAAGTGTATGATGGCATAGGATCTAGGATTTTTAAATCTTTAGAGGAACTTGTATCAATATTGGCATTAACTTGGATTTTCATAGGAAATAGACCTTGAAGGTCAACATGAGAAGTTTCATTGTTTGAAGGAGATGGTATGGATTGTTGCTGAGAAGTTTCAGGTGATGAAGGCATCATGGAAGGGATGGAGGCTACATATGGAGCCTTGCTAGACATAGGTTCATGATTTAGATTATGCTTAGAAGTAGTTCCTTCTTTTTCTTTAGGTGAGTCATTAGGATCTTCAATTTCAATGACACCATTATCAATGAGATCTTGAATCTTATGTTTTAATTCTATGCAATGTGAAGTCTTATGTTCATTTTGTCTATGATATGCACAGTACTTACTCATAATTTCCCATCCCCATGTGGTCTTTTTAGGCAATATGATAAGATTGTTCTTAATAAGCTCTTCCAAAGCGGACTCAATAGATTGCCCCAAAGGTGTAAACTGTCTATCTAGGGAATAGATGTCTTTTTGTCTTGGTGAAGGTGTCTTGTGAGCTTGTTTGAGATTTGGCTTTTGATTGTCAATCATTTGTTGGTATTTGCTTGACAAATCACATAATCATTTTAGCACTTCTTGAAGTTTCTCACACTTGATATCATACATTTGTTTTTCAAATGGAGTCATTGATCTATTTTGTTGGATTTCCATGTCATATATTTTTTTCTTTATATCTTGAAGCATTTGAGCATAGGCAGCCATGGGAATTGGAGCTAAGGTATCCATGAGATTCTTACTTTTGTCCAAAAAATTAGAAGAGCTTTTGATTTGAACAGGCATTTTTAACCGACAGGACTGAGAGCGAGATGTGTTGCAAAAATCAAGATCAAATTGTAGCTAGTAGTTCATTTAACGTAGTAATTAAGAGAAGTAACTAAGATCTGGTCTGGTTTCAGGAATGATCTATCCTGTGTAAGACGTTATCTAAGTTAACTTAGGTTTGATAAGATGTTTGTTTGGACTAGCTTAAAGATGATCGACAAAATCATGCAACGCAACGACAGAGGTACACTATCAAGGTTATTTATGCTTAGGAAAATGATAACCAGTTTTAGGCTTGTTGTAAACTAATCTAGGCAATTTTGACTATTTTGACTGACAAGATCAAGAATTCATACGATAGAGGATTGGATAGAGATGAGATTCTGATAGATAGAGTTTCAATGACTGATGACTACCATTTTTTGATAAGGATTGATGTTTCGATGACTGACAAAGACTAGTTTGGACACAGATAGAGTTTATCACTGAATTTGTTTGTTGTTTTCTCTAGTTTTGGTATTCCAGTTTTAGTTTTAGGGATGAAAACATAGAAAACATGCAAGATATATAATAATTCAATCACAACACGCTAACCCTATGGAAGTTGGCTTAGAGAAGAAAACCTTTGCTTGCTGACTTAGGTACACACCCAATAGCTAATCAGAATATAGTTGTTGAGTCTCATGCAATGGATTCTCAATGTTGTATTAGCCGACTCCAAACGCTAATGGGGGCACGATATGGCAAGTGTCTTGGGAGAGTTACTATCTCTCTTGCACAAAGATTATCAACCTTTCAGAGGTGAATCAGGTAGCTTCTATCTTATAGTTCTTAGCCAAGAATTTCATTTGAAATTACCCCTTGAAGTCACGCAAGCATGATTGAGGCCTATATCCCAACAAGGTACTGAAATAAGATGTAGTCATGTAAACGTGATTGAGACCACGAGGCCCTACAAAATGCTCGATATGAGAGATCTCAAAGAGAAAACTCAAATAATCCCATCCTCTGAGACTTTAATCACCAGAAGCCTATTTATTATAGTGAGTTGGAATGCTCAGGTCCAGTTGTACTCACTTGGGTCGTTCTCATAGGGTGATTACTTTTTCCCACTATGACAGGCCCGCTAAAGGTACACAAATCTCAAAACTTTGAAAAAAGCTTCAAGGGTCTAGATTTCTGATTGTCTATAAAAGACAAGAGCATACTCTCCTACCTCTTAGATTTTTCTGAAAACACAAAAGACAGATTTGTTCTTTAACCAGATAGCAATTTAAGTGCCTAAGAAAATATTAAGTGAATACACAATGTTTAGTTGATTCTCCTTAGGCAACCTGCAAAACCAATATGTCAGTAGTCATTTTCTTCTTGATTCTTTGGCAAGCATATGTTTGATTGATAGATTCTTTGACAAGTGTCCTGCAAATATTAAAAGCCCAAAATTAGTTGCCAAAATAACATAAAAAAAAATCATCAAAAGAAAATTCTATAATGTAAACTGTAAATTAAACTAATCTAACAAGAATTTCCATTTTATGACTATCCTAGTTATGACAATTTTTGATAGTACTGTACTTTGTCATTTATACCTTTTGACCTCGAAATAATTTGGAAAATCTCTTCGGTGTAAATGTGGAAAACTTAGTTTTACAAAACATATTACAATTTGGGTTAGATCTAACGGTTCAATAAAAAGTTATGCCCTCCAAACCAAGACCATTTTTGATTGTCACAGAACAATAGGTAAAATGATAGTCCTACACTCTGTCAATCATAACTTTCAAACCCAACATATTTAGGAAAATCCGTTTGGTGAATATATATAAAACTTTGTTTTAAACAACATATCAAAAATTGGTGGAGATCCAATGGTTCAATAAAAGGTTATGGTCTCCAAACCAAGACCCTTTTTTGACTGTCATAGAAGAACAAACAAAAAGAAAGATTTTTATCTGCAAATTTAACACATGTTTATTAGTTATAAAAAACCAAACATTAAATTTGTTCAAGAAACATTAGAAATATTTTAGTTGTGGGTTCGAGCCCCATGGTGGGTGCCAGAAAATGTGTGTGTGAAAAGTGGACCTGGAATCTATATCTGCAAGACACAATAGTTCAATCAAGTCATTACATGCATGGTTAGACAGATATAATCATGAATATTAAAACCATAGAAAATCGACCCATTGCCTTCTAAAAGATGCGAGTATAAGATTGCGCTCAGATTATTTAGCAATACTAGTGACTAGACAACATCAAGACGAAGGATTTAATCTATATGAGCATGATGAATGCTAGATAGATGTAATATTAATCTAACAAGATTTAAGCAATATTAAGCTAAATGATTTAATCAATATGAAACAATTAATATGCAATGAGCCTAGAGCAAAAATAGTATAATAACAATATATTCTCTAGCCTCTCTTTGAATGAGAGATGATCCTGAATTTATAGAAAAATCAGAAAGAAACCAACGGCTAAGATCAACTGATGATGAGCGGTCAAGATTTTCCAAGAGGAAGCACAATCCAGGTGAATTGATGTGATTGGATGCTTTTCTCAGTTTTAAAGGAAATTGAACTAAAATTAAGATTAAATCAAGAAAAAACTGATTTAGAGGAAATTGAACTAAAATTAAGATAAAATAAGGAAAAAACTGATTTATTATCTATTTCATTCAATTTTAATATTTAATTGTTTTAATTGCTTTTTTTGAGATTATTTATCAATTTTTAATTTGTTTTTCAAGATTGTTTCCAACTGATTTCTTTTCTCAATTAATTCCTTTCTTGGTCAATTAATTCCTTTTTTGATTTATTTCCATTTTTGAAGATTTGTGCTCATAATTGATTTATTTAATTGAATTAATTCCTCTTTCTTGATTTGTTTCCTTTTTTGAAGATTTAATGGCAAATTGATTTATTTAATTAAATATGCTAGGATATTTAATTAAAATAAATAAGATAATTGTTTAAAATATTTACTTGGAATGATTTAATTAATTAAATAAATATTTAATTAATATTGAGGGATTGATTTTGCCATGTGACATTTGATGATTTTAGGAATTAATTGTGTGCTCAAGATTTATTTAATTGCCTTTGGTTAGGACCTTGGTGACGTTGTTGAGATTAGGGGCCCATGGTTTAGATGACCAGTTTTAGGGTATTACAGTATCAGAGCCAACAAAAGATTTAGGAGAAAAGGATCATTAGGAAAACATGGTAACTAATGCTGAGTTAGCCAAGAAGGTCAAAGACCAAGAAGAGGAAAATAGGGCACTCAAAGAAAGATTGGATCAACTAGCAATGAAACTAGCTGAAGTAGAAGTCAAAACTGAAGAAGTCTATGATAAGGTTGGAGATCAGGGTAAAATGGTGGCCATAGAAGATGAGGTTCCCATACCTGACCCTGTTATTGAGCAAGAACCATTCTTGAAAGCCTTGAGAGCTATGAGTGGTAAAACCTTAGAGGGAGTGGCTCTTTTCAGTGGGAAGATGGATCCAGATGCTCTTATAGAATGGATTGAAGGTCTAGAAAACCATTTTGAATGTGATGAAATAACTGAAGCACAAAAGGTTAAGGTAGAAAAATCAAGGTTGAGAGGGGCAGCCTTAACTTGGTGGAAGTTCATCCAAAAGGAAAGGGTGAAAGAAGGTAAGCAACCAATAGCCACCTAGAAAGCAATGGTAGCCAAAATAAAAGAAACCTACCTTCCTAAAGACTATGAACTACAACTTCATAGGAAAAGACAAAATTTAAAGCAAAAAGACCTAGAAGTCAGTAGCTACACTGAGGAGTTTCAAAAACTATGCATGAGATCCAGAGTAGTAGAGGATGAGAGCATAAAAGTGGCAAGGTACTTGAATGGGTTGAGGTGGAACATCCAGGAAGAGATGAGCTTGTTATTCCCATAAACAGTACATAAGTGTTATCAACTAGCACTTAAGGTGGAAGAGAAAAGTAGGAGAAAGCAAGAACAAAATAATAGAGGAAGAGGTAGGGGAAGAGATGGTAGAGGCCATAGAGGCAGTTTTGAGGAGCATGGATCAACGATCCCAGGGAGAGTCTAAACTTATAGAGAAAAGTGGGGATTCTCAGAGCAAACCCAACTATAGGGGTAGGGGATCAAGCAACCCGAGTAGTGGTAGATCTAATGGACTAGGGAGAGGGTCCTACTTCTCAAACATGAAGTTCTATATCTGTCCAAAGTTGGGCCACCCTGCCTATAGATGCCCAGAGAAGCCTAGTTCATCCTATGGTGGTGAAAAGAGGGTAAATTATGTTCAGGAAGATGGAGGTAATACCAGAACTTTAGCATTGAACCTAGTTTCAGAAGATGGTGAGAGTTTAATGATTAAGAGAGTATTAATAAAGAAGCCACATAGTAAAGAGGTCTCATAGAGATGAGCATTGTTCAGGATTAAGTGTAAAATCATGGGAAAGGTGTGTAAGGTGATCATAGATTCAGCATCCACAGATAACATCATATGAGAGGAAGCAGTAAGTAAATTGAAACTACCTAGGATACAACACAAGGAACCATACAAGGTCACATGGTTAAATGAGGGACAACATGTGTTAGTAAATGAGAAAGCTTGGGTAGATTTCCACATAGGTGGATATACAGATAGGATCCTATGTGACATCCTTCCTATGGATGCTTGTCACCTACTGTTGGATAGACCGTGGCAGTTTGACAGAAAATCACAACATGAAGGGGAAAGAAACTCCTACTCATTTCAGAAAGATGGAGTAACCTATCAGATTCAATCCCTCAATGAAGAAGGAGAGAGCAGCAACAAAGTGCCTAAAATCTTGTTAGTGAATGAGAAATAATTCATAAAAACACTAGAAGAAGGTGAAGGAGTGGGATTTGCACTCATAGTGAAACCCAAGGAAGAAAAGGTAGAAAAGAAAGTTAAGATACCATATGAGGTGCAAAAAATCCTTGATAACTTCAAAGAAATAATCATTGATGGTACACCTACAACTTACCACCTCCTAGAGCCATTAGCCATCAGATTGATTTCATACCTAGAGCCTCTATACCCAATAAGGCAGCCTATAAGATGACCCCTGAACAAAAAGAAGAGGTAGCAAGACAAATACAAGAACTCTTAGACCAAGGGTTGAATAGGAAGAGCATTAGTCCTTGTGTAGTACCTACAGTGTTGGCACCTAAGAAGGGTGGAACATGGAGACTTTGCACAGATTCCTGAGCCATAAACAAGATCACCATCAGATACAGATTTCCCATACCCAGGATAGAGGATTTGATGGATTGTTTGGGGGTGCATAGTATTTCAGTAAGATTGACTTGATGAGTGGTTACCATCAGATAAGAATCAAGGAGGGTGATGAATGGAAGACAACTTTCAAAATGAATGAGGGTCTCTATGAGTGGCTTGTCATGCCATTTGGACTCTCTAATGCTCCCAGCACATTCATGAGACTCATGAATGAAGTTTTACATGATTTCATTGGCAAGTTTGTTGTTGTGTATTTAGATGATATTCTTATTTTTAGTAAAACTAAGGAAGAGCATCTGAAGCATTTAGCTATTGTTTTGAGAAAGTTATCTAATGAACAGCTAACTATTAATCTAGAAAAATGTGATTTTATGAAGCAAGAATTGGTCTATCTTGGTTTTGTTGTATCAGGAGGCAATCTGAAAATGGATCAATCTAAAGTTGCAGCAATAACCAGTTGGCCAACTCCTAAGACAACTAGTGATGTCAGAATTTTCCATGGTTTAGCACAATTTTACAAAAAATTCATTAGGGGATTCAGTGAGATTTGTGCCCCTATGCTAGACACTATCAAAGGGGGTGTAAAGGTAAAGTTTCAGTGGACAGATGCAGCCAATAAGGCATTTGAATTATTGAAAACTAAAGTGGCTACTCAACCAATGCTCATTTTACCTAGTTTTGATAAGCTTTTTACTATTGAATGTGATGCTAGCAATATTGTTGTAGGAGCTGTTTTAAGTCGGGACAATAGACCAGTTGCATTCTTTAGTGAGAAGTTGAATGACGCCAAGAAAAAGTACTCTTCCTATGATTTAGAACTCTATGCATTAGTACAGGCACTTAGGAAATGGAGACACTATCTTCTTCCTAAAGAGTTTGTTGTATACACAGATAATCAGGCACTAAGTTTCTTGAACTCACAGGATAAACTGAATCATAGGCATGTTAAATGGGTAGAGTACTTGCAATCTTACACTTTTACTCTTAAGCATAAGAAGGGTCAGTTGAATAAAGTAGCAAATTCTTTAAGTAGAAGGTTGTTAACTATTCATGAGATTCAAGTACAGAGCATTGGTATTGATAGTTTTAAAGATATGCATCCTACTGATGATGATTTTGCTGAAGCTTATAAAGTTTGTCAAGATTTTGAGAATCATTTCCATGGTGCATATGTTGATTTCACTTTGTAGGATGGTTTGTTATTCAAGGGTGGACAATTGTGTGTTCCAAAAGGTTCTATGAGAGAGAACCTCATTCAAGAGAAGCACAATGGGTGCTTAAGTGGGCAATTCAGTCTCAACAAGACCTTAGAGTTGGTTCAAAGGTTCTATTATTGGCCTAAGATGCAGAGAGACATCAAGAGGTATGTTGAGCAGTGTTTGGTATGTCAGAAAGAAAAAGGTAATTCCTCCAATTCTGGTTTATATCAACCTCTTCCCATTCCACATAGGCCTTGGGATTGCATTAGTATGGATTTTGTGGTAGGATTACCTAGAACTCTAGTAGGATTTTATAGCATCTTTGTAGTAGTTGACAGATTTAGCAAAATGGCTCATTTTATTACTTGTAAGACAACACATGATGCAAGTCATATTGCTTACTTATTTTTCAAAGAAGTTGTTAGAATACATGGTTTGCCTACTAGCATTGCTTCAGATATGGATATTAAGTTTCTTGGTCATTTCTAGAAAACATTGTGGAAGAGATTGGGTACTAATCTCTCTTTTGGTTCAGCTTATCATCCACAAACTGATGGCCAAACCGAAGTTGTGAACAAGTCTCTTGGAAACATGCTTAGGTGCTTGACAAAGGAATATGGGCAGAGTTGGGATCAGCTCATTCATTAAGCAAAATATGCCTACAATGATAGTGTCAATTGTTCTACAGGTAAAAGCCCTTTTGAAGTTGTTTATGGTATGCATCCTATTGGCATATGCACACTCCAATGAGACATTGTAGATGATTGAAGGTTTTGTCATTGATGGCAACCTTACAATCCTATGGCATCGGCAAGGCATTACACCGGCAAGATAGTTCACCGACATCAACAGATCACACTTTACATCGGCACTCAGACCACTGAGACCGACATAGAGAAAGGAAGCATACCGACATAGAGGCCGAAAAGATTTTTGATATATTATATTTTGTTTATTATTGTAAAAACTTTGTAAGCTGACTTGGCAAGTTGTAAAATGACTCTTATATATAAGAGAGATCATTGTAGACATTTTGAAGTGAAAAAGAAGAAGATATTAGGCAAACCTATTATGTGAAATATAGGTTAAAGGTTTTATGTAAAGAACAGAGCAGAAACCAGTATTGGATCAGGCATTATAGATGCTATTGTAAAGCAGTACAAGATATTGGATTTGTATAATCCACATTGTAAGTCAGTGAGACTTCCCATTGAGCAGTGAGCTCTAGGCAATTGGCCTTCCTGCATGTGCAGACCCTTCTTGTAAGTAATATTCTCTTATTGACCAGTAAGCGAATATTGTGGGTCACAAATCCCACCGAGGTTTTTCCCACACTAGGTTTCCTCATTAAATCCTTGTGTCATGGTGTGCTTTTCATGTGGATGCTTTTAATTCTATTTATTGCATTATTTCTTACATACCAGTATACTGTTATAATATGTTCTACATGTTTTAAGTTAAGAAATTCAATTCATCGGTTAGATACTGATTCACCGCCCCCCGCCCCCCCTCTCAATATCTGTGGGAATCCTAACAATTGGTATCAGAGCTTGGTCCTCTATTTTCAGAAGCCTAACAGCTTGAGGAAGATCTTGACACCGGTAGAGATGGAAAATCTGATGAAGCAACTTGAAGCAGCTCTTTCAGATTATGATACAAAGAAAGTGAAAAATATTAAACTAGAAGATGATCTAAAAGAAGTTCAAGATATCATTCAAGCACTTCAAGAGAATCTTACTATTGCAAGAAATAAGAGAAGAGAACTTTGTGAAAAGATGCAAAATGAGAATGATGAAAAGGAATCACTTAATGATATGATAAGCAAGTTGAAACTAGAGAACATGACAACAAAGAATGAGATGCAGGATATGACTATGAGATTTTGTAAAGAAATTGAAGATAGGAAGAAGAATGAAGAAGAATTGACCAGAAGACTAGGTGATGTAGCAAATGAGAACACAAGACTTAGCAATGAAAATGATTTATTGAAGTGGACTATCTAGCATCATTGCGGAAGGAAATATCTAAGGCACTGATACAGGGTCAGTAAACACCGGCAGAGCATATGTAGCACCTCACCGATATAGTTAAAACAATAGAGACAACAATAAGAGATAGTAAGAAGTTTATGGAGAGTATAAACTTGATTTTGGTGGATCTATTTCAAATTGTAACTACCCAGTTACAAGGTTGAGGCTACAACTCTATTGACACCTTGACAACCTTTGTTATTGATGCCAAAGGGGGAGTAGTAGTATGATAAAATAATTGGCAAAAGACTTATTTACTCAAGGGGAGTTCTTATATTTTTGGTAACATATTTTTCGTAACACATTTTTGGATACACTTTTGAATTTTCTCATAAGTGTTTCCATCAATGCCAAAGGGGGAGATTGTTGGCATATGCACACTCCAATGAGACATTGTAAGTGATTGAAGGTTTTGTCATTGATGGCAACCTTACAATCCTATGGCACCGGCAAGGCATTACACCGACAAGGCATTACACCATTAAGATAGTTCACCGGCATCAACAGATCACACTCTACACCGACACTCGGACCACCAACATCAGCACAGAGGCCGACATGATTTTTGATATATTATATTTTGTTTATTATTGTAAAAACTTTGTAAGCTGACTTGGCAAGTTGTAAAATGATTCTTATATATAAGAGAGATCATTGTAGACATTTTGAAGTGAAAAAGAAGAAGATATTAGGCAGACCTATTATGCAAAATATAGGTTAAAGGTTTTATGTAAAGAATAGAGCAAAAACTCGTACTAGATCAGGCATTATAGATGTTATTGTAAAGCAGTACAAGATATTGGATTTGTATAATCCACATTGTAAGTCAGTGAGACTTCCCATTGAGCAGTGAACTCTAGATAGTTGGCCTTCCTGCATGTGCAGGCCCCTCTTGTAAGTAATATTCTCTTATTGGCCAATAAGTGAATATTGTGGGTCACAAATCCCACCAAGGTTTTTCCCACATTGTGTTTCCTCGTTAAATCCTTGTGTCATGGTGTGCTTTTCATGTAGATGCTTTTAATTCTGTTTATTGCATTATTTCTTGCATACCGGTATACTATTATAATATGTTCTACATGTTTTAAGTTAAGAAATTAAATTCACCAGTTAGATATTGATTCACAACCCCCCCTCTCAGTATCTGTGGGAATCCTAACACATCCAATGGGTATAATGGAGTTGAGGGATATAACTAACTTACAGCCTAAGAGTGGAACAATAGATGACATGGCACAGTCCATGAAGGAGGTTCATGAGCAAGTGAGAAAAACTCTCCAAGATACCTCCCAAAAAGTCAAGGCAAGTGTGGATGCTACAAAAAGATATGTTTAGTTTTCCATAGGAGATTATGTGATGGTTCATTTGAACAAGGCAAGGCTACAAAAGGGAGTTCCAAGCAAACTTTAGATGAGGAGAATAGGCCCTTGCAAAATCCTGGATAAGTATGGGTCTAATGCTTACAAAGTTGATTTGCCTACTGATGCTTCTTTCTCTCCCATTTTTAATGTTGCAGATTTGATTACTTTCAAAGGGAAGCCACATGAGGAGATTCAAATATTTTCAGATGTTGCACAATCCCTTTCTGATCCATCTCTCCCTTCTCTTTCTATTCCCCAAGCAAAACAAGTTCTAGACTCTAGGATTCTCAAGAAGACAAGAAATGACACCTATATGGAGCACCTAGTCAAATGGAAGGATAAGCCTATCTCAGAGGCCACATGGATACCTGAAACTTACTTTCAGATGTTTGGCATCCCTTCTTATTTTTTGGCTCAAGGAGTCACATGACTTCTTTGTTTTTGGGGGAGTATGGTGCAGGACCACCTAGTTGGGTAAAACTCTCCTTTTTGAGTATTTTATGCCTTCATGTTTGTAATGTCTTGTGTTAAGTTTATATTGTTGTTTTAGGTTGTTTTGTGTCTTTTCTAGTGGTTTTGATCTCACTTTGGGCTCAAGAGGTCAAGTTTTGCCTTTCAGACTTTGAGTTGACAATTTTCGCAAAAATGTGTAAAATTGCCTAAAATGTCTCCAAATGCTTTCCAAAGAATTGAAACATGTTTAATAAGTGGTTTTAAACATGTCTTAGGTTTTTATACAAGTTGATGAGGTTGAGTTGTCAAAAATGTCTTTTGGAGCAAGAAATGTTGTCATTTGGGCTTGCAAATAGTTGTCAAAGTTGTCATTTTTGGGTTTTTCTAGAAAAATGCAGTTGTGGAAGCCTCATGTCCATGTAGGGATTGGTAATTAATTGGAAATACTATAAAAAGGCCTCCCTTTTCCTTAATAAAGGTTGGTGATTGTATGAACAAGAGAATCCTAATAGAAATCATGAAATTTTGGCTTTTCTCACTGTTTTTTCCTTCCTTGGAGTAACAGTCCATAATGTAGCACTCTTTGTCCATAGTGTACCTTTTGGGAAGTGTACATATTGGTTTCTTAATGATATACAATTGATTATTGCATTGGTTTTCTTTTTGCAAGTTGGTTTATGCATGTACATTGTGTATATATTTCTTTTTGAGTCAGAGTTGTGGTTGGAGGACAAATTTGAGTGAAGATTAGACAAGTTTTGGAACTTGACTAATATCCTTCTTGAAAACTTAAATTCTTGTAATCGAATGCATTAGAGTGTTAAAGATGCTGAGAAAGGAGTCTGAGAAGTGTTAAAATTTATCTTGGTTCAAATTCAATAGTTGACAAGCTTGTAATTTGCAAGTTTTACCAATCCTTGTATTTAGCAGCAAGTTCGTTGTTTTGTGATTTGTGTTTGTAAAAATGCTCAAGGAATGCTTCAAAAGCATTATCCAAGCCTTATAAATGTGAAGGAAATGTAATAGGAAGATTCATTAGTGTTTTGCAGACCTCATTGAGGTATATTTCCAGCTCAAACTCCTTGTTATGCAGGTCCAAAGATGTAGCTGCAGTTGACTGGTAAAAGGGTAGTGTTTTAACAGTGACAGTGGCATTTCACCTCTTTTCTCAGATGTTTGCCAAGTGTTTGGAATAATTTTTGTATGGAAGAGGTAGGGGACACATTTTGAAGACATGATAGAGGTCCTATGAAGATCTAGACACTTGTAGTGGTGAACAAGGATCCAAACACAGTGGTTACACTCCAAAACCCTCCAAAACCCTACTTTTAAGCCCAAATTTGTGAACAACCACTAAACCTAGTTGATGGAGCCTAAGACCAAAAAATTCCTTGAGCCTAGACCTCTAAATTAGCATCCAAGACAAATTTGTGGGAGGATTTGGCCATCGTTGGGCAGGGTGAGCAAAACTAGGCCAATTAGGCCTCCACGGGCTAGTGGCCCTTTTGACTGTTTTGTCAAGAAGCATGAACCCAATTGCAAGGAGGAATTTGGGACTTATGAAAATTTGTGAGATCACTCTAAAAAGGAGAAACAAGTGACATTTGAGACCTTTGGATAGTGTGTAGTCTCATTTGGGGGTTTTGACCTTTTGTTGGTGAGTTGAGTAAGCTAAGGGCTATGAGCATTAAACTAAGTTGGTTGTCAAATTTTGAGTAAGACCTTGGTGCCTCTACATGACCATGTTGGAATTGCCTAATGAACACTAAAAACAATAAGTTGAATGTCAAGAGAACAAGGGATTGGGAAATGTGTAGATGGGTGAAGTGAGGAATTGGAGTAATTTTGAGCAAGGGTGTGAGCTTTCACCAAAAATGGTGGTTGATGGTGAAGTCTTGTGGGGGGGTCTGACTATTGTAATTGAACTTGACATTTGCAAACATAAGGAGTAGACACAAACAATACTTTTATTTCCTATTGTATCTTCTTGAGCAAAATTGGCTTTTTGAGCACTTACCTAGCAATCTCCTTATCAATAACCTTTAACAGGGTTTCAATCTTTAACAAGGTATACAGCCATTCCTTAACTGGGTGATCTTTAACATGATCGGTTCCTAGCAGAACCTTATTGTAAATTCTTTAACCGGACTAGGCTCCTAACAAAGAGAGCTTAAAAAGAGTTCAAAACAAGCTTCTGGGTATTCATCCCCACCATGGTTTTTCCCATTTGGGTTTCCACGTGAAAAATTTGTGTGTCATGAGTTGTGCATTTTTCATGTGGTGATTAAGTATTCTTTGTTTAAATGATTATGCATGTAGAGATAATGGTTATGGTATTGTTGACACACCACATACATATGTTTATGGGTGAAGTAGTTATCAAGTATTGAATGTATTTGAAGTATTCAGTTTTACTGGTTTATGTTGTCTATAGTCTTACTATGTTTAACCAGTATTACCATGGTTAAGTTCAGTAATGAAGACAACCTGTTAGCATTGTTTTAACTTGATAAGTTGCTAAGAAGTTTTTGTATGTACTGATTCACCCCCCCCCTCTCACTACTAGTTAAGGTATTTGTTGTTCATCATTATTCATCAATTGGTATCAAAGCAACTCCAGGTCCTCAGTGATATAAGCTTAACCGCTTGAGGAAAAAGATCTTGCCTTAATGATGAAGAGGGAAGGTCCTAAGTTCAATAGAGATAACTTTAAAATATGGAAGGACAGAATGAAGATCTATATTAAGATTTTGGGTGCTCAACACTGGAGCTATGTTGAGAATGTCTATGTAATCCCAACTGGTACTCTAACCGATGATCAGAAAAGAGAGATTCAAGAAAATGGGGAAGTCCTAGAAGCTCTTATTAGCAGTTTGTCCAATATTAAGTTCATTGATGTATAAGATAAGGATACTCCTAAGGATGTATGGGACACATTGGAAACTATCTATGGCAGTGATCAACATGTCAAGAAAGCTAAGGAAGAGAGCCTTGGAGGAAAATTTGAAGACATGAGGATGGTTGAAGGTGAAACCATTCAACAATATGGCATAAGGATCAAGACTATTGTTGGAGATATCAAGAGTACTGGTGGAATAATCAATGATGCCACCATTGTCAGTAAAGTTTTAAGATCACTGTTACTGGTCTATGCAATCAGGGCTGCTGCTATTTAGTAACTAAGGTCTATTGATAAAACCAAGGTATCCTTAGACTCTATCATTGCAAAGTTGACTACATATGAGTTGAATAGCTATGATGGTAGTATTCAAAAGATTGAGTCAACTTTTAGAGAATCTATTGCACCAACCAGAAAAGGAAAAGAAGTAAATACCAATTATGAATCCATGCAAAGCAAAGGTACGGATGATGAAGAGATTCTGATGGAGTTTGAAGCTCTTCTTTCCAAGAGACTTCCTAAAGGCATTGGAAAATACAGAGGTAAGATTCCTTTAAAATGTTTTTCCTGCAATAGGATAGAACATATAGTTGTTAACTTCCCTAACAATGACAATAAGGATAAACCAAAGAGGTTTAGAAAATACAAAGTAGGAAATAGAAGAAATTGTCTTGTTGCAGTGGATGAACGTGTTACTGATGAAGAATCTGAGGATGAAGAGAATGAGGACATACTGTTTGTAGCTATAAAGGAAGAAGTGTCTGACAAGAAAGCACTTGTCTCTCGTATTGACAACTCTAATGAGTGGATTATTGATAGTGGTTGTTCTCACCAATACATGACTAGTGATCAGAGAAAGTTTCTGTCTCTAGAAGAATATGATGGAGGTGTTGCTAGATTTGGCAACGATGCACCTTGCTTGGTAAAAGGAAAAAGATCCATCTCCCTAAATGGAAAGAGCAGTGTGGATAATGTCTACTGGGTAGAAGTTTTTAAGCATAACCTATTGACTGTTGCTCAACTAAATGATAAAGGACCCATTTTGGAGTTCAAAGGTGGAGTCTGCAGTATAATTGGAAAAAGTGGTGAACTTATTGCCATGGGTAAGCAGACCAAAGGTAACTTGTTTCAGTTGAATGTCAAGATAAGTCGGTGTCTGATGGCAAAGTTTGATGATAGTTGGATATGGCATAGGAGACTTTGTCATATGAACTTTGATAATATTGTAAAGGCTAGTAAGATCAAGGTAGTAAGAGGATTGCCTTTGCTCTAAACAAACTGAAGAATTATTTATGCAGAGAATGTCAACTTGGGAAGATGTCTTCCTCAAGTTTCAAAGGTAAGTCTTTTTCACCAGAAAACTTACTTGATCTTGTGCATACTGATTTGTGTTGTTGTATGAAAACTAGAAGTATTAAGGGAGATAGGTATTTCATGATTCTTACTGATGACTTCTCAAGAATGATGTGGGTCACATTCTTGAAAGACAAGTCTAAGGCATTTGGAAAGTTCAAATCCTTAAGAGCATTAGTAGAGAAGGAAAGTGGTCAAAAAATAAAATGCCTAAGAACTGATCAAGGAGGTGAATTCACTTCTGATGGATTCAATAAGTACTATGAAGATAGTAGTATCAAGAGGTAGTTGTCTACCCCAAGGAAACCTCAATAGAATGGCATAGAAGAAAGGACTAATAGGACTATAGATGAAGCGACCAGAATGTTAATCCAAGGAAAGGTTGCTCACACTTTTTGGAGAGAAGTGGTGAGCACTGCAGTCTACACTATGAATCAGGTACTGATCAAGAAAGGTAGAGTTAAAACCCCTTATGAGTATTGGACTGGGAAGACTCCCACTGTGAGCTATTTTAAAGTATTTGGTATTAAGTGTTACATCAATTTCTGGGTTATTCCACTAAGAGTTAAGCTCTCAAATGCTACAATAACAAAACACAAAAAATTGTTGACAGTATCAATGTCAGGGTTGATGAATCCCCTGAGGAACCTAAGGAAACCTGCAGTGAGGAAGTGGAAGATGAACTGGGTGTAGCCTTCTTGGAACTAGTTAAGAAAGAAACAAGTAAAGATCCCAGTGTTCCTGTACCGGTAGAAGCTGCAGTAGGTGAAGAAGAAGAAGTAAGTGAAAAAGAAGAGGAAAAGCTAGTAGAACTAGCTAGAGTCATTCCTAGATATGTGAAATTACATCATGATCCAAAGCAGATCATAGGAGATAAACATGCAAGGATACTCACAAGAAGAAAGGTGAAAGAAAACTTTTACATGATTTCTGAATTTGAGCCCAAGACTTCTAGAGAAGCACTTACAAATGAAGACTAGATTAAGGCAATGGAAGAGGAGCTAGACCAAATAGAAAAGAATGCAACATGGTCCTTGGTACCTAGACTAGAACATAAGAATGTCATAGGTACCAAATGGGTCATCAAGAATAAGCTAAATGAAGAAGGCACAGTTGTGAGGAACAAGGCAAGACTTGTATGCAAGGGATATGCTCAGAAAGAGGGAAAAGACTATGGAGAAACCTTTTCTCCTGTGGCTAGAGTGGAAGGTGTCCGAATGCTACTTGTATTTGCAGCATTCATGGGATTTAAGGTTTACTAGATGGATGTGAAGTCTACATTCTTGAATGGAATCCTAGAAGAGAAAGTGTATATTGAGCAACCAGATGGGTTTGCCTTATTAGAAGATAGTAACATGGTGTGTAGATTACACAAAGCCTTGTATGGATTGAAACAAGCACCTAGGGCATGGTATGAATGTTTACACTCTCATCTTGTGAAAATAGGGTTTTAGAGAACAAGTGAGGATAGAAACATCTACCTGAAATCTAAAGGTGACTAGATTCTGATATGTGAAGTATTTGTAGATGACATAATCTTTCGAGGAGATGATGAAATGAGTCATGCATTTGCAGATGAAATGAAGAAAGAGTTTAAGATGTCTCTCATTGGAGAGATAAAGTTCTTCATTGGTTTACAGATTCAACAAATGAAAGAGGGTATCTTTATTACCTATTTCAAGTATGTCAAAGAGGTATTGAAGAATTTTGGCATGGAGGAGAACAAACTGGTTGGTATACCAATGGTGACCAGATGTAAACTGACTAAGGAAGATGATTTAGCACTAATGAATGAGAAGGAGTATCAGTCAATGATCAGTAAGATGCACTATGTGGTGCACAACAGACCAGATATTGATCATGCAGTGGGCATAGTAGCTCATTTTCAAAAATGTCCAAGAGAATCCCACTTGGTAGCAGTCAAGAGGATTCTTAGATACCTGAAAGGGACTATTGACTATGGATTGTGGTATCCATACAATGGTGATTTTAATCTCAAGGTATGTAGCGATGGAGATTGGGGAGGTAATGTGGATGATCGGAAAAGCACAACCGGTGGAGAATTCTTTCTTGGTGGAAGACTAGTCTCATGGACGAGTAAGAAGCAGAGTTGTACTTCTCAGTCTACAACTGAAGCAGAGTATATGGTAGCATTTATGAACTGCACTCAGACAATCTGGATGAAACATGTATTGGATAGTTTCAAAGTACCTATATCTGAACCGGTGAGTATATTTTGTGACAATACTAGTGCAATCATTATTTCCAAGAATCTAGTATTGCATGCTAGAACTAAGAAGAATGATGTAAAGTATTATTTCTTGAGAGAAGGTTCAAAATAGAGAGGTTGTATTACAACATGTTTCTAGTAAGGAGCAGCTAGCAGACATATTCACTAATCCCTTACCAAAGACTACATTTACCTATTTGAGAGGTGAATTAGGGGTTTTGCCCCTTCATGAAGTAAACTAAAGATGTGTGCTCCACATTAGTCAGGTATTACAGTAATAAATCTTTCACGATTGATGTGTTCAAGATGCTACTCCATAGGGGGAGCAACATAGTGAAGTATGGGAGCTTGTGCCTCCACTTTGGCATTGTTATCAATAGGGGGAGAAGATATCTGATGTATGATATATGATGAAGATATTTTAGTTGCACTGGTCTATGATGTTTTTTGTTGCAATGCTATGCTAAGTAAGTATTTCCATCAATGCCAAAGGGGGAGATTGTTGGCATATGATGAACTGGTATGATAATATGATAATAATATATGTTGTCATTGATGTCAAAAAGTATAGGTCAACTGGTATGAATATTGGAAGAAGTTGTTATTAATGATCAAGTTGGAGAACTGGTATGAAGAGATGAAGTGAACCAGTGTCAGGGTTTCACTAAGTGTGACTACCATTTGGTAGTCTCAGCTCTAGGGTTTTTGGTTTGGAAATCTAGCTTGTACGATGCAACCGATGATATTATGTGATGAGTTAGCTAAGAAATGAGGATGAGATCGAGATGCCATGTCAGTTTTGTGCACATGAAGGATTTCCTTGAGGATCTTGCATATGAATATTGACTGCATTAAATGTCTACCTCGGGAATGTACATTCTTCTTAGCGGTTTGAGAAGAAAGCATGACGGGTTACTGATTTCTATGTGCAGTGAAAAATGGATGATGTAGATTGACTTATGATTTGTTTAAGATTGTTTCATTCTATGAAAAGTGTTTGGATGGTCAGGATTGGACTGCTTGTAATTGTAAACCTAAGATGCTTAGGGTTTAGGGTTTATGTTACCACCCTAATTGTTGTCTATAAGGTCGATGATGTTTGTTATTGTAAGTGGTTGGAAAAAGTTGTGTATGTATCGGAGTGATGAGATACTTTCTAGACCAGTGAATGAAAACTGCAGAGTGTGATTGCAGAGTAGAAGAACTGAAAGGATCTGCCTTACCATATAGTGTTGTTATTAGATTAGATTTTTACCTATTGTCTTCTAACCATTTAACCAGAAGGAAAATCCCTTTGTCGGGTAGCTTTAACAGGCTTACAGTAAATCCTCTAACCAAGTGACTCAAGTTCATTGAGTTCTTTAAATCCTCTAGCAAGGTAACCTTTAACAAGGTTTCAATCTTTAATAGGGTATATAGCCATTCCTTAACCAGGTGATCTTTAACAGGATCAGTTCCTAGAAGAACCTTATTGTAAAGTCTGTAATCAGACTAGGCCCCTAACAGAGAGAGCTTCAAAAGAGTTCAAAACAAGCTTGTGGGTATTCATCCCCATGGTGGGTTTTCCCATTTGGGTTCCCACGTGAAAAATACGTGTGTCATGAGTTGTGCATTTTTCATATGATGATTAAGTATTCTTTGTTTAAGTGATTATGCATGCAAAGCTAATGGTTATGATATTGTTGTCACACCACATACATATGTTTATGGGTGAAGTAGTTATCAAGTATTGAATGTATTTAAAGTATTCAGTTTTACTGGTTTATGTTGTCTATAGTCTTACTATGTTTAATTGGTATTTCCATGGTTATGTTCAGTAATGAAGACAATTGGTTAGCATTGTTTTAACTTGATAAGTTGCTAAGAAGTTTTTGTATGTACTGATTCACCACCCCCTCTCAATACCAGTTAGGGTATTTGTTGTTCATCATTATTAATCACTATGCATGCTCCTATTCCCCCCCCCCCCCACTCGGTCAAATGCTTGGGGTAATACCCTACCGACGTCGTCCCTTGAGCACCCTAAATGCTAAAAATTGTCAAACTTTGATGGGCCCTAACTCAGAATCCATGGCACCTGTGAATGATCCGTTTGAACCTACAAGTCAATGAGAGGAATTAGTACAAAATACTATCTTAGTTTTTTCAATTTTCCCCACAGTTTTATTTGGGCACCATTTTTTCCGTTGGCACAAAAATCGTCAGTCTCATTTAGTCGAATGTTGTCGTATGGCCAATTTCTCATTCTGCTTGGCATGATCACAAATTGTCAGTTCCCACATGTCCAGTTAGGAATTATTACCCTATGCATGCTCCTATTACCCCCCCCCCCCCCCCAACTCGGTCGAACGCTATACCCTACCGGCGTTGTCCCTTGAGCACCCTAAGTGCTACAAATTGTCAAACTTTGACGGGCCCTAACTCGAAATCCATGGAACCTATGAACTATTTGTTTGAATCTATGGGGCAATGAGAGGGGTCCCTAAAAAATTCTATCACAGTTTTTTTAATTTTCCCTATGGTTTTATTAGGGCAGCATTTTTTTCGTTGGCAAAAAAATCGTTAGTCTCATTCAATCGAATGTTGTCACATGGCCAATTTCTTGCTTCTTATCATGATCCCAAACCGTCAGTTCCAACATTTCTAATTAGGAATTATTACCCTATTCATGCTCCTATTTCCCCCCCACTCAGTCGAATGCTTGAGGTCATTCCCTATTGGCATCGTCCCTTGAGCACCCTAAGTGCTAAAAATTGTCAAACTTTGACGGGCCCTAACTCAAAATCCATGGCACTTGCAAATGATCCATTTGAACCTAAGCAGCCATGAGAGGGTCCCTACAAAATCCTATCTCAGTTTTTCAATTTTCCCTACCATTTTATTAGGGAAGCATTTTTTTTCATTGGCAAAAAAATCGTTAGTCTCATTCAATCGAATGTTATCGCATGGCCAATTTTTCATTCTTCTCATCGTGATCACAAACCATCAGTTCCAACATGTCTAGTTAGGCATTTTTACCCTCTTCATGCTCCTATTTTGTCCCCTCCACTCGATTGAATGCTCATGGTCATACCCTATCGACATCGTCCCTTGAGCACCCTAAGTGTTAAAAATTGTCAAAATTTGATGGGCCCTAACTTAGAATCTATGGCACCTGTGAATGATTTGTTTGAACCTATGGGGCCATGAGAGGGGTCCCTACAAAATCCTATCTCATTTTTTCAATTTTCCCTACGATTTTATTATGGCAGCAGTTTTTCAGTTGGCGAAAAAATTGTCTGTCTCACTCAATAAAAAAATATAGATAAACAAACATTACACTGTAGACACATAATGATCATCAATATTTCCATGTATTGTACACACATAATTTCCATTACACTTGCATGTGATATCCATGAACGAATATGCAAAAATTATTTTTCATCATTATCAATACAACTACACCAATGTACTCATGTACAAATACATTGTATATCATCAATATAACTAAACCAGTTTGCTCATGGACATCATATATCAGCATAAAAAACTTACATTAATTCACATCCATTTACAAATATAATAACCCACTTCATTTGCATCGAACATCCTTATATCCTAAGAGAAAAGCTTACATATAACAATGCTTGCATATAAATGAAGACCAAAATAAGCAACCTTTTTATGCGGAATGAATGTGCTACAAGAAACAAATTATAACACTTAATACATATTATTTTGTCAAATTATAAATAGATCATTTGAAACATTTTTAAGACGTACAAGATTTTATAATTATGAAACTTACCAATTTCTCTGCAAAGTCTACAAGCATAACTTTGAAGAAAGATGCATGTTGATTAAATCCCTTCTCACTGCATTTCTCTGCATGGTTGAAGACGATGGTAGATATTGTCATTTCTAAATGGCAATACATTCACTTGACATAGTGTGTGAAAGTTTACATAATTTAATCACATTGACAAAGTGAGGGACTTAGTGTTTATGAACAAAATTTAATCTCATTAATGCAAAAAGGATTATGTACCATCACCAAGAGTAAACTAGTCAACTGTGAATGATCTAGCATGAACCTATTATTTAAAGAATTTTTAGTCTACATATAAAATGCATGCATGAACATAAAGGCTTTATGATAATCACTTCAAGTGAAATGCATGATAATAAATGAAAAGGTGGGATTATATACCATACAAAATACGTCCCTTCAAATTATATCAAGAGAACCCATAATGTTGACGTGAAAATCATATTGCAATAGTGTTGTATATCATCAAAAAGACCTACATGGGCATAAAGGTTTTGCAATAATTATATCATCAAAAATTGTCAAATAGTGTTGTCTAATAACAAAAATTGTAAAGCTCATCAAGTGCATGATAATAAGTCATGTTGTAAAAATATGTCCCTTCGCATTATATCGAGTGTACTCGCTATGTGCATGCAAAAAATGTGTTGCCAAAAAAAATGTTCATCAATAGACTTGCATTTTGAACACATCCTTAATATAAACATAACACAATTAAACATTAAGGTTTTATGATCATTGTTTGAAATGAAATGTATGATAAAAAAAATAAGGCACCATTAAAGACCTTCTACTCAAGTATGCCTGAAGGGTCATCTCTTTGCTTAAGAACTCAAAAAAAATCAATTGCAATATGTTTCTCATGCAAGAACTCAAAACAAATCTCAAAAGAATGTTGCACATACTTGGAGGAGTGTGATCTATCAACACTCATATAAAAATGATACTCCTTGATTATCTTCCTGTCCTCTTTTGTACTATAAGGATAATATCTATATGTAATGCGAACAAAAAAAACAATCTGAATTGAATTGTAGTATTGAGACTGTACCACATTCTTATGTTGTAATGTATAGTTCTCTACAAAATCAACCACCGATACAATAGTGTCAATCGGGAAAGAGTTCTTACACATCCTAAACTGTTGATCCAACCACTGAGACCTATGGGTGTGCCTTTCATACTTGTAGAAAATATTTTCCTTAAAATCGAAAATAAAATCAGCAACACTCACTTCTGTTGAGACTAATTCACATCTAGAACCTTCACCTCCACTCTTCAAAGTATATTTCACTATCTCATATCTTTTTTTCTCAACATAATTCTTTCCAAACTCGTGTTCACTGCCCTCATGAAAACATCAAACAAACTTTGACAACTCACCACATTGTGAGCACTTCTCATTCAAACAATCATTTCTATAGAAATAGCAGTCCTCGTCTCTAGGGCATAAAAATAGATCTTACAAGTCTCTTGATGATCTTGGAATTAGCATTGCACCACACTCTACAAAATCTCATTAGTATGCATCTTAGAGCGAATATGGCTTAAAAGTTCATGGTACATTTAAAACTCCACATGGTACTTGCAACAATAAGTATTACGAATCTTAAGAGGTACATAATAAAATGGATTCAAAGATTCAAAGGCCCTTTGTGATATTTGCAAAGTTGGATGTACTTCACAAATTGTTTTGTACAACATTGTTTGGCTTGATTCAAAGAAATATTTGGGATACAGTGTGCAGTCTTGGTTGCCAATTCTTAATTTCAAAACGTCCTTTACATTGGGTGATACTCTAGAATTAGAGTGTGTTGGTAAACAAATTTGTCCCTTTTCTGAAATCTTAATAATTATCTTCCTTAAGCAAAAATATAACTTTGGTTTGTCCTAGATGAAAAGAAATAAACTACCAATAGTTGGATGAATTGATTAAAATTAAACCTCTACATTAGAGGGCAACTCCTCGTATGATTTGCAATGAATTTATTATATAAATGAAATGTTAACACTTTTTACCAGAAAGCATTGTAAGGCTTTAGCATTCATCCATCAACACAAATGAATGCCTCCAAACTAAAAGCAGAGAAAATATTCTAAAAAGAATTTAATGAGAGTTCACAGACTCTGATTCACAAACATGCTCACTGTATAAATTCAAAGCATAGCTGAAGCTCAACAATAATAAAGGTTGATTGATACTCTCTTTTGCCTCATAGGGAAAGGGGGGTCAAGGCAAATCAATACATAATGAGTCTACTAACAACTAATGGTAACCATGAATTGAAGAAAACGTAGAAAATGATTGAGCATAAAATGATATCATGTTTATAGAAAACTTCTCAAGGAATATTGCTATTCCTTAAACACCAAGATTTAAATATAACACCATAACTTATATTGATTGATCAATCATTCCAGTTTCCAGCAATTATTTTAAAGAAAAACACAAATATTATCTGCTGTCAAAAAATCATAGTTTTTCAGACCTTTCTAGAGTCTCAAAAACATAAATATATAGCCACAACCTGGTCAATGGTTAAAACAGGAAACACAAAAAGCCAACAACTTCCACCCCACAAATTCAGTGAAACCAACATCAAAACAAAAAAAAAATTGCAACCAACAAGTAAAAGGATCTATCATCAATGGAAAATATTACTATGCAGTTCTGGTAACTACCTCTTTCTTCTAATCTGCATGTGCAATGACAAAGTGTTGAATGATTTTGTCATGAGGTAATCTCACATGTGTCATTCATTGCTTCCAGACTTCTTTTTCCTTCTCAACCTGCGCAACTTTGTCTGAGTGACTATCCAGATGTCCAATGCATAAAAATAGGAGTGATTCAATTTTAACAATCACACTCAGGTCATCCGGAACTAAACCCCTAGCTTCTTTCACATAATTGATTTTGCCCTTAAATGATTCGATTATAACCTCAACTGTCTCAAGGGTTCTTCCATCATCTTTTAGGCATTTTATCCCAATGCACACAAGTTCATTTCTCATGGAGGTGACTAATTCTGCGAGTTGATTTATCAATTTCGTGAAGTCCCCATAAGCCTGTTTTATCAGAGAATTTCTCCATTCAATATTCTTCTGGCACACATACAAAATGCTATCATCCAAACCTGCCATAGGTTTTTCTGCATGAAACTTCAGTAACTCCATAATTTTGCACTTCTCGCATCTGCACTACTTTTGGCACCCATTTTTCTTCTTCATTTTTCCAATTGATGATCTCAACTTCCAGTTCCTTCATGACTTGTATCGCCCCATTATATACTCTGCTTAAATTAACAAAGTATTTTGCACCAGACTTCTGAATTCTTTCTAGCCACTCCATCACAATTTTTGTGATCAACCTGCATTTCTATATTTTTTCCAGAGTCTTTTGATCTACAGGGGACTTAGGATTGAAATAAATTGGAAGTTGTGATAGACGTTGAGGATTTGGATCATTAATTGCCTTGATATACTCTGCCATCCTTCGTAACATCTCTTTCATCTAATTTTTATCCTTCTCATCTTTCCGGGTCTGGTTATGATTTTCTTTGTTGAAGCTTCAAGATGAAGCACATTTGTAGCTCGAGAGGCAGTTCCAATTTTAATCCTTTCAACAAAAAAGTCCTGAGATGTAGGGCTCTTTGTTTTCTCCTCTATTAATGGACGTGTTATCTCTACAATATAGTTTCCACTATCTACATCAAAATCAATCTTTGACATGGTTTTTGACTTCTTTGCCTTAGGAATTTTTTCCAAGCACTTACTCACCATATCTTCAACTGGAATCGAGGTTGGAACAATATTTCTCTTTTTGCTGCTTAACATGTTTTCTAACCATAGTGGTCCTGAAGGAACTTGAGACCTATCTGGGTCAGTTCCAGTTTCTTTTCCATCTGTGACTACCATAGTAGTAACTTCATTTGGGGCTTCCTCTTCCTGTTGATTATTACCATCATCTGCTAAACCTTGTCACTCTTTGATTGGATCAATTGAAGTAGTATCCATCTTGAGATCAACTACTATAATATCAATAGGCAAGTAATGTCTTTTGCCTCTTGTTCTTGAGCGGGTGACTCTAATAAAAGTCATCTCCTCTTTGGTTTGCACTATCTTTTCTCTCTGTCTTCCTTTTCCCTATTTTTGTAAACCTGCAGCACAATATGGGACAAGAGAATTAGATACCAAGACCTCGGTGGGTGAGGTTGAATCTTTCCTTGAACTTCTTCTTGGTCTTCACTTTTTAAGCCACTTCTCTGTTCTTTGAATGACCAAGATTGTCCTAGTTTGAATCTTTTCATCTTCATCCTTTGTCTAGTCAATCTCTAGTATTACCCCTGGCTGCCTATCATCAACAAATTTGGAATCAAGCAAATCATTCTCATCATCTACAATATTTGCAGTGTTTATCTTCAGACTATAATCCTGAATTTTCTTCACTGTGAGTCTCAGGTGAGCTCTTTTTCGGACTTCATACTCATCCACACAATCTGCCCAAAAGTCTTCTAAATTAGGTACATGTCAAAAATTCTCCCTGAATGTAAAGTGTGTCATTGCAAATCCTTTAGTATCAAATTCAACATGGGAGAAATACAACTGAAATTTGAACCTTTTGAACTCTATTTCCAAATTCAAAGCATCTGAAACACTGCTACAAGTGTAGTATGTGAGCTCAATGGGAAAGGAAACCCCTGTTTGGTGTTCTTACCCATATTTCTTATCTATATGAGCCAATTGCCTGCAAAATTAAATTAACACTTATCTGTCAAAGGCATACCTTGGCAATTTTTAGGGTTCTCCTTCAAATCCACAAACCCTCAAATAAGTGAACCTAGAGAACTGAATATAGAAGTTGTCATATATATTTATAAACTACATAGCTTCTTCAGTCAATCTCTTATGAACATCTCCTTTCAATTCAAATACTAACCTGCCCAGGAACTTATTGTGAACCTTATAATAATTTTCAGTAATCCTATGTTGTTACAAATGCGGGTGATATTCATATATCTTCATGTCATTCTGCCAAGTTTCATGATACAAACCTACCCATTAACGAGTACAAGCTAAATAATATATGAGGTAGGATGACATATAGAAGTTTTTGTTCCCAAAACAACTTAAACCCTCATGCATTCTTTTTGCAATTAACTCTGCCCAATCTATGTATCTCTTGTCACCAAAAGTGACCCAAATAAAGAAATACATCCAATCCTCCCAATAAAAGGCTATCTAATTTCCTCGTATTTTATGCAATAAAATGATCATGTCCCTTACTTCCTAAATCAGATGCTCTAGGGTAAATGGGCTTGGCTGTCTTGAACCCCCTTTTTGAATTTTTTATAACCAATTTCTTGCAATGACACTCCTATAACATGACTTCTTCTCAGAGAAAATCCCTTGTGACTTGCATACCATCCAGTCCTCATATTGCTCTTTCTCTGGTATTTTTATTACGGCAGAAACAAACTATCGATTAATTGCAAGAAAAACCTTACCCTCTACATCTCTTACACACCTCTTTATAGGATCATATCTGCTCATACATTCCAAAACTACTTCTGGACATGACATAGTTAGAGGAAATGCAACAACTTCTATCAACCCACTATCTGAAATTTTCTGTATCAAAGGGGAGCTAGTAGAATTTCACTCTTTCATGGAATTCATTTAAATCTACTGATGGTGGAAAAGTATCTCCTATGTCAGGCAGGGAATGAACTAGCCAAGACTTCTGGTCTACTTGAGGTACTTTCGGTCTCATTTTAGTTTTACAATTAGAAAATACACAGTAGGAAGAATTGACTGAACCGACTGAAGTATCAAATAATACTTTCAATTCATGAAAACCAACAGGAAAAGAGGAAGAACTTGCACTCACCTTTCATGCAAAACTGAGAATTCATAGAGTCGAGAGTAAGAAATGTCACCTGCATTAACCTTCTACTTACCAAATTGGGTAAATGATAAAGTGAAGTAACTTGTTTTAAATAAAATAAATCTTAGGGACTGGCCTAAAATATTAGTCGCACGATCTGTCATGATTTGAAAACTACATACTCATTCGTGCCAAATTGTGTCAAAAAGATCAAGTTCTGACAGTTCATTAATAGCAAGTCTTTTCTCCTCTGCATCCTTTACTTGGAATGATTATTCCCAAGTATGGATTCACATCACAATTTATTTTCTTGAGGTTCATCTTTTAAATCCAAAATATTCCTTGTATGCCGACACTTGTCCACTTTATCTCCAAAGTCATCAATTCTAAAGTTTGAACCTTGAACCTTGAACCCTTCGAAAATAAGTTCAAAGGTTCAAGTTCAAAATAGTATTAGTGCAAAACACGTGAACATGAAGCTTACCCATTATAAAATATGACTTACGCAAGACTTGCTTTAACATGTTGAACCTTGAACCTTGAACCACTCTAAAAGTTCATGGTTCCAGTTCAATGAACTACTACCACCAAGACCTTTAACACCATTTTTTTAACAAAGCCCCTATGTCACATACCACACTTGAACTTGAACTTTGAACCTTAAAATGGTTGAAGTGAGAGGTTCAGTTCAAGAAAACAAATTGCAAGGGGAAAAATATTTAAAGAATGCGAAAAAATAGACAAAAAAGAGCGGACTAACAGAGTGCCAAAATTGTTGAATCTCCTCCTTCACATTTCCAGTCAACTTTCTATCAATGCATGGAAGCCTCCCACCAAAAGCCCATGTATCATGTTGAAGTGGATCGTCAAGTCTTTGTCTTTGTGTAAGTGCTCTATCCAAAGTTTTATGGTTTGTGTTCAAATGAATACAATTTTGTCTCATTTGACATGCCTTCCTCAATTGATGGCTTACTAAGGAGGTTGTAATCACTCTTTGAGCGGATCTCTTATCTCTTTCCTTGGTATTCTTTCCAATGCAATTGAGAGAATCAAATAGAATTTTGGCAATAATAGAGTTTCTCTCCATCTTCTTGTTCATACGAATCTTCAATTTGTTTAGCAATGGTCTCATCTTTATCATCTATAGCGATTGAACAAAAATTTGGCATTGCTCACTCAATGTCTTATTGCTAAAATTTTGATCGAAAAGTTGTGTAGCTCACAATCAAACAGTTCTTGTTGACCTCTTTCCTTCAAGATTCGCAATAATGTTCTCATCAATTTCAAGTAACCATTTTGGGGTTCTTGAAGGTCTTGGATTTGGAATTTGTCTTTCATCCATGATAGGGTCTTCATTTCTGAAGTAATTAGGTGTTACATATTGTTCACTTGGTTGAGCAATTCCACCTTCAATGTCAAAGTTTTTCAAATTTTCACTTCCAATGTCAAAATTTTCTACACGTTCACCTCCTATGTCAAAATTTTCTATATTTTCACCTCTGTTGGTGTAAATAATTATTCATCTTGAATATTATTACACCTTACTTAACTTTACTTAGGAAATGCATTTCATATTAGTTTGGGTATGAGACACCTGGGTGTTTGTGCCACATTGGGATAGTGTGTGTAGGACAATTTCCACCTTTTATGGTGTTGATCTTGTTGTTACACTCCATATTCAGTGGGTGATCCACCTCATGTGGAATAGTATATTGTTTCTCCTACATACCCTTGTTTCTTATTAAGCCACATGTCATGTTTGTGTGCTCACATATCCATATAGCCTTGCCTATATAAGAAAGCTCATATTCATTATATGTAACGATCGATGATCCAGTTGATCAGTATTTTCATCTTGATAGAATAAAGTTTATTCCTATCATCTATTTTATCTCTCTTATTTGTGCTTTCTATTGCCTCTTGATCTTGGCAAAATCTCACATGGTATTAGAGCCATTAGAGTGCCATTAGTTTGCCAATTGAGAGAAATTTGGGGTTTGCATATTAGAGCTTTCTATTGTAGGTTATTATTGGAGCTTGTTGGGTCAGATCTAAGGTCACCATTGGATTGAGGAGGTTCGAGCAATTAAGAATCGTCTTTTATTTCATCCAAATCCGACATCCGAGGCCAAATCTAGAGTTGTTTGAAGGTTGAGGGTGGTGACTTGTCCTGACACTAATCTGCAATTTTGGAGCATTTTTGGCCAAATCCATCATCGCTATTGCACTTAGAAGGTCCAAAAACCCCAAGATCGACTATCAGTTCATCAAAATCGGCCTCTGTTACCCCGAGTTGAAAAAATCTCCCCTCCTAGCCCGTCGTATAGACTTGCAGGTATAGGTATGTGAAATTTTTTTAATTTTTTTTCCGTTTAATTATTTTTGAATATATATATATATATATATATATATATATATATATATATATATATATATATATATATATATATATATATATATATATATATATATATATATATATATATATATATATATATATATTGAAATTTTTGTTAAAAAAGGAGGGGGGGAATTTTTTTTGTTGTTTAAAAAAAAAAAATTCAGGTGGGGTCACCGCAGTATTGCGACCCTGTAGTGTACCTGCGGTGGTCCCACAGTTTTCTGCGAGCCCCTCCCCGTATGGGGGGGGTACATTGTGTTTTTTTTTAATTTTTTTTTAATAAATAAAAAAAATCAATTTTTCTTATTTTTTTAAAATAAGTTTTTTAATAAAAAATAAATAAACTTTTATAGTTTTTTTGTCTTTAATAAATTTTTATTAAAGTTTTTTTTTTCATTTCATTTTTTTTCAAAAAAAATGACTATCATCTTTTTTGAAATTTTTTTTTTCTTTATTTTTTAATAAAGTTTTTTTTGCATGGGCATAATAAATTGTTTTTTCTAGATTTTTAAAAGATCTTTTAAAAACACAAACATCATTTAATAAGTCAAATTGGGAACATTTTTTTTCTTGTCACTTCATACCTGTCTTGCAGTGCTTCCAACCGACAGTCAATGGGGGGGGGGGTTGATTTTCTCCTTTATATGTCTTGGCCACATCCCAATCGGAGGCATCTTTTTCTGCAGTATTCTACAGGGCTTCTTGGTGTCATCATCTTCATGTTTCCAGATTTGCACTATCATGTTGTATGCTCTTGCATGAGCAATGTTGTACTCGCACTATCATAAAGTGCCACACCTCTTTATATCTTGTCATTGTTGACTATTTGATGTAATCCTCTTGTACACTTAGATTAGGAATATCTTGTGAGACTTGGTGCATGGCCCTAGTTGAGACTTAGATTGTACACATTTGTGCATGGCTCCTATGAGACTTTGATTGTACCAGTATTTCTGCTATTTCTGAGTATCCAGATGATGCTCACAGCAGGTTGTCTCCATGCCTGATCTTCTTTTTGTTGCAACGAGTCATTCATCGTCATCGACTTGGTACCTAGTTTTGTCACACTTTGACATTATTGGTGCAGCATTGCCTCTCTTTCTTCCTTATGGGGAGGTATTTTGGTCATCTTCATTGGACCATCCTTGCAGGAGATTCGACATTGAGGGGGGGCTTCATGGTCTCTTCTTCTCTCTTATGGGGGGGACATAGTTTGGTTCTTCTCATTCATCATTAAGAGCATTGTGTGCTTTCATCATCTCTCTTTTGGGGGAGGGTTTTTTCCCATTAGGTTTTTCTCTCTTTCCTCGCTTTGTGAGAGATTTCATTACATTGGTTTGCATGCATTTGTATTTGTACATGGGTACCTAACATGGCCTAGTAGTCAGGACCCATCTTGCATTTCTTAGTTGCATTGTAGACCTAAGTGCATTCCCCTAAGTTGCACTTAAGGGGGGTGTTGGTGTAAATCATTATTCATCTTGAATATTATTACACCTTACTTAAGTTTACTTAGGAAATGCATTTCATCTTAGTTTGGGTATGAGACACTTGGGTGTTTGTGCCACATTGGGATAGTGTGTGTAGGAGAATTTCCACCTTTTATGGTGTTGATCTTGTTGTTACACTCCACGTTCAGTGGGTGATCCACCTCATGTGGAATATTATATTGTTTCTCCTACCTGCCCACACCTATTTCCTACCTACCCTTGTTTCTTATTGAGCCACATGTCATGTTTGTGTGCTCACATATCCATATAACCTTGCCTATATAAGAAGGCTCATATTCATTGTATGTAACGACTGGTGATCCAGTTGATCAGTATTTTCATCTTAATAGAATACAGTTTATTCCTATCATCTATTTTGTCTCTCTTATTTGTGCTTTCCATTTCCTCTTGATCTTGGCAAAATCTCACAACCTCCAATGTCAAAAAATTTCATATTTACACCAAAATTATGGACACCTTCATTGTCAACTCCCAAATTTTCAGTTTCCATTCTCACGTCATATTGAGGATTTTCATTATCACTTTCAACATTTAAAACATGTTCAACATTTTCACTTTCAAAATATACATTTTCATTTTCAATAACTTGTTCAACATTTTCAAATTCAATTTCCTCTTCACTTGAAGTAACATTAGCAATATTTAACATACCTTGTCTTTTCCTCCTATGACCTTCTCTATCTCTTTCACTATACACTTCAATTTGGTCATTTGAAAGCTTTCTTTTGCGTTTAGACTTCTGGTGACTACTACTCCCCATTTACCTCCACAAAGATGCTCCTAAATGATTGACAATGTAAGATTTGACTTTAAGAATCTCTCAAAAGCACAAATTTGTCTTAACCTGTCTGAAAACCCGTGATTGTCGACATAAAATAAAATGTGAAGAATGTCGGCCATTGGAATCCATAAAATGGCACACAAGGCTCTTTTTTATTTACAAAAATCAGATATCAGATATCCGATTTTATTGCATAAATTTGTGGTCCTAAAAATAATCCCCGTTGCTGCCATTTTTTTTACTGTTGCCACATTAATGGCAGTGGCAGAAATCAGATATCTGATTTCAGTACTCATATTTAAGAGAGAAAGAGAATAGGGGAGGGGGAGAGAGAGAGAGATTAGAGGAGAGAGAGAGAGAGAGAGAGAGAGAGAGAGAGGTAAGGGGAGGGGGAGAGAGAGATTAGGGGAGAGAGAGAGATATTAGGGGATAGGGAGAGAGATTACAGGAAAGGGGAAGAGAGAGAGAGAGAGAGAGAGAAAGATTAGGGGAGAGGGGGAGAGAGAGATTAGGGGAGAGGGAGAGAGAGAGATTAGGGGAAAGGGGGAGAGAGAGTGAAAGATTAGGGGAGGCGGGAGAGAGAAATTAGGGGAGAGGGAGAGAGAGAGAGAGAGAGAGAGAGATAATTTAATGTCATAAGGGGTCATATGGTGTCCTAAAGGGTTGTAGGACACAATATGACCCCTTAGGACACAATAGAACCCATAATGACCCAATATGGTATCATAAGGGGTCATATGTTGTCCTTAGGGGTCATATGGTGTCCCATGACCCCTTAGGACACCATATGAACCCTAATGACACCATATGGTGTCATAAGGGGTCATATGACACATAACGACACTGTATAGAGTCATAAAGGGTCATATTGTGTCCTAAGGGATCATATAGTGTCGTAAAGGGGTCATATGACACAATATGACCCCTTAGGACACAAAATAACCCATAACGACATAATTTAGTATTGTAAGGGGTCATATGGTGTCCTAAGGGGTCGTAAGACATAATATGACCCCTTAACACACCATATGACCCATCACAACCCAATATGGTGTCCTTAGGGGTCATATGGTATCTCATGACCCCTTAGGACACCATATATGACCCATAACAATACCATATAGTCGTAAATTATCATATTGTATCCTAAGAGTGACACAATATGACCCCTTAGGACACAATATGACCCATAACAACACAATTTGGTGTTGTAAGGGGTCATATGGTGTCCTAAGGGGTCGTAGGAGACAATATGACCCTTTAGAACACCATAGGATCCATAACAACCCAATATGGTGTTATAAGGTGTCATATATTGTCTTTAGGGGTCATATGGTGTCCCATGACCCCTTAGGACACCATACAACCCCTAACAACACTATATGGTGTCATAAGGGGTCATATGACCCATAACAACATCATATAGTGTCGTAAAGGGTCATATTGTGTCTTAAGGGGTCATATGGTATCTTAAAGGGGTCATATGACAAAATATGTCCCCTTAGGACACAATATCACCCATAACAATACAATTTAGTTTTGTAAGGGGTGATATGGTGTCCTAAGGGGTCATAAGACACAATATGACCCCTTAGCACAACATAGGACCCATAATGCCCCAATATTGTGTCATAAGGGGTCATATGTTGTCCTTAGGGGTCATATGGTGTCACATGACCCCTTAGGACACCATATGACCCCTAACGACACCATATGGTGTCATAAGGAGTCATAAGGGATCATATGACCCATAACGACACCATATAGAGTCATAAAGGGTCATATTGTGTCCTAAAAGATCACATGGCATCTTAAAGGGGTCATATGACACAATATGACCCATAACGATACAATTTAGTATCGGGGTCATATGACATCCTAAGGGGTTGTAAGACACAATATGACCCCTTAACACACCATAGGACCAATAACGACCCAATATGGTGTCCTTAGGGGTCATATGGTATCCCATGATCCCTTAGGACACCATATGACCCCTAACAACACCATATAGTGTCATAAGGGGTCATATGACCTATAACAATACCATATAGATTTGTAAAGGGTCATATTGTGTCCTAAGGGTGACACAATATGACCCCTTAGGACACCATATGACCCATAACGACCCAATATGATATCATAAGGGGTCATATATTGTCTTTAGGGGTCATATGGTGTCCCATGACCCCTTACAACATGATACAAACTCTAACAACACCATATGATGTCATAAGGGGTCATATGACCCATAACGACACCGTATAGTATCGTAAAGGGTCATATTATGTCCTAAGGGGTCCTATGGTATCTTAAAGGGGTCATAGGACACAATCTATCCCCTTAGGACACAATATGACCCATAACAACCCAATTTGGTTTCGTAAGGGGTCATATGGTATCCTAAGGGGTTGTAGGATACAATATGACCTCTTAGAACAACATAGGACCCATAACAATCCAATATGGTGTCATAAGGGCTCATACATTCTCCTTAGGGGTCATATGGTGTCCCATGACCCCTTAGGATACCATACCACACCTAACGACACCACATTGTGTGATAAGGGGTCATATGACCCATATCAACACCGTATAGAGTTGTAAAGGGTCATATTGTGTCCTAAGGGGTCATACGGTGTCTTAAAGGGGTCATATGACACAATATGACCCATAACAACACAATTTGGTGTTGTAAGGGGTCATATGATGTCATAGAGGGTCACATGACAGAATATGAACCCTTAGGACACCATAGGACCCATAACGACCCAATATGGTGTCATAAGGGGTCATATGTTGTCCTTAAGGGTCATATGGTATCGCATGATCCCTTAGGACACAATATGACCCCTAACGACACCATATGGAGTCATAAGGGGTCATATGACCCATAACAACATTTTATAGAGTCGTAAAGGGTCATATTGTGTCATAAGGGGTCATATGGTGTCTTAAACCAGTGATGTGACACATAATGACCCATAATGATACAATTTGGTGTCGTAAGGTGTCATATATTGTCCTGAGGGGTCGTAGGACACAATATGACCCCTTAAGACACCATAGGACCCCTAATGACCCAATATGGTGTCATATGTTTTCCTTAGGGGTCATATGGTATCCCATGACCTCTTAGGACACCCTATGACCCCTAAAAATACCATATGGTGGCATAAGGGGTCATAAAGGGTCATATGACCCATAACGACACTGTATAAAGTCATAAAGAGTCATATTGTGTCCTAAGCGGTCATATGGTGTCTTAAAGGGGTCATATTACACAATATGACCCCTTAGGACATGATATGACCCATAACAACATAATTTAGTGTCGTAAGGGGTCATATGGTGTCCTTAGGGGTTTTAGGACACAATATAACCGCTTAAGACACCATAAGACCCATAACGACCTAATTTGGTGTCATAAGGGGTCATATGTTGTCCTTAGGGGTTATATGGTATCCCATGACCCCTTAGGACACCATATGACCTATAACGACACCATATGGTGTCATAAGGGGTCATAGTGTGTCATAAGGTGGCAAGATGAACCATTATTACAATATAAAAAGAAATGCCAATATTGCTTAGAAAAAATTGACACCTAAGGCATCAAATGGTGTCTTAAGGGGTCATAGGACACAATATGACCCTTTCCCCCTCCCTCTCTCTCTCTCCTCCCTTCTCTCCTCTCCCCTAATCTCTCTCCCTTCCCCCCTCTCTTTGTCTCTATCTCTCCCTCTTCTAATCTCTCTATATCCTCCCTCTCTCTCTCTCTCTCCCCCCTAATATATCTCTCCCTCTCCTCTAATCTCTCTATCTCTCTCTATCTCTCTCTCTCTCTCTCTCCCTTTCCCCTCCCCATATCTCTCTCTCTCCTTCCCCCCCCTCTCTCTCTCTCCCTTCCCCCTCCCCATCTCTCTCTCTCTCTCTCTCTCTCTCTCTCTCTCTCTCTCTCTCTCTCCCCCAATCTCTCCATCTCTCTATCCCTTCCCCCCTCTCTCTCCCCTAATCTCTATCTTTCTCTCTCCCCTACTCCCCCCTCTCCCTCTCCCTAATATCATATACTAGTTTATTTAAATTTTTTAATATATTGTATATTAATATATTATATATTAATAAACAATAGATTAATTATGTGTAAATTTAGTTATTGAATTTATTAAAATCCATTATCCGATTGTACTAGATATCCGATTCTATTGGATATCTATTTTTTGTTCTACAAATTTCAAATTTTAAATTTTGACTCAGGAATGCTTTGGGATTTTGCTTGGAAGTGACAAGCCTAGGAAGTCAACTGAAAAAACGTGTTTTTCAGTATTCCTTGATTTTCTAGATTTTCCACTGGTGGCTGACGACTTTTTTTATAGTCAAAATTGATAAAACGAAATGGGGTTTTTAAGGGCATTCTCAACTTTCCAACAATATATGGCTTGTCTTATTTTGACTTTAATAAATAATTATTATTTATTTTCTAATTGAATTCTGACAAAAGTCCTGATTGATAGACTAATTGAAAAAAACTCATAACTTTCAAATGGTATAACATTTCTTGAAGTCACATGCGTCACATCCTATGCTTTATCTACTATAGAGAAACATTTAAAAAAAATGAATTTCATAAGGTTTTGACCAAGTTAAGGTGGTCAGACATAAGAGTTTCCGAGTTTCTAAAAAGCTGTAGTAAAAAAATCATAAATAATTATTTGCTTTATAAAAAGTTATAAAAAAATATGTGTCACATCCGGACATGAGTCTAATACTTATATTATAAATCTTACAAAAAAATATTATGATTTGTGTTTCATGCTTAAAAGTCATTAATGCAGAAATAGGAAATAAGGACGAATCATCAAATCCTTAACTATCAAAGCAATTTCAAACATAAACCAATAGAAATTAACACAAGATAAGAATAAATTCAAATAAATGAAACCCCCTCATCCTGCATCATGTCTTCCATTGTGCTTCTCCAATTTGTGTGGTTGATGGCTCTGAGACATTTCACCAATTTCTTGCATACAAATATTTTGAAGACTGTGATTCTAAAAAAGCTAGATTGAAATGATGAAAAGAGGTTGAATTTATAGATTTTCAACACATAGGGGGTGAGAAATAGAACTCAAGTGTTGATTGGGAGACAACTGAAATTGATTGATCAGTTAATAGGGTTGATTGATTTGTTAACTCATTTGATTGAGTAGTCAACTAGATTGATTGGAGAGTAAACTGAATAGATGGATTAGTAAACTCACTTGATTGATTAGTGAACTAAATAGACTAGGGAGATGACTGAATTGATGGATTAGTCATAAAAAGTTGATTTTGAGTTAAAAAGATGATTGATGAGTTAACTAAGTTAACTGATTAGACAACTAATTTGATCAATCAGTTCTGATTTTAGCATGTGTTGTAGCATTTTGAAAATGAATTTAATTTTTTGTTTTCAATTTGGATTTGAATTTGGTCATTCGAATGCTGAAATGCACATGAAATTAATGTGAACTTGGAAATATGAAATTAGATGAAATTAATTGAAATTCAAATTTGGGGAAATATGAATTTGAGATAAATGAAATTAGATGGAATTAATTGGAATTAGAATTTGGGGAATTGGAAGAATAAGTTAGTTTATTTAAATAATTTAAATGAAATTATTTAAACTTAGGAAATAGACTTAATTAAATAATAAAGATTATTTAACTAAGGAAAATGTCGCAATTAATTAAATAATTGATTATTAATTAATAACTGAGATATGGTTAACTGATTAAAATGATTTGAGAGTAGAAATAGAATAATTAGAAGTGTTGAAGGGCAATGATTAGAAGAAATAGTTAGTTTAATCAAATAATTAAAGAATTACTTAATTAAATAGATGAATAATTAGTATAGAATTTGATGCTCTGCAAAAAGGATTAGAAAATCTGTTTGATGGCAACACACACAAGAGCACAAGAAACAAACGTTAGTGTTAGCAACAAAAGATTATCCTAAACAGGCATATCAAGAGAGATATTAAGCATGAAATAGAAAGCATATAAACATAGAATGAAATAGCTAATCAAGATGCTCATAGTTGCTCCTCCCTTGTTCCTCTCCTCTCCAAGTCCCAAATGAGTGTAGCTCTCAGCTTTTAGCACTAGCCATGGATGCCATATGGAGATTCAAGATGGTTGAATATGATAAGCAAATACTATGCAAGAGTAGATAGTGATGCTATGAAAAAGCTCTATGCTAATGCCAGTATAACAACAATACTCTAAATGCTTCTTTTTTGCTTGAGGAGAAGGGTTCTATTTATAGAAGAAATAGGGAAATGAAGGGTTAAGATTGAATGGTTTAATCAAGGGCCAAGTTTGAAAGTTGGGGATCCATGTGCACAATTGGCACCAATAAAATGGTGACAAGTGTCAACATAGGATTGGGTTGAGAGAAGAGGTTGGAGGCATTAAAGGCCTGAGAAGACCTCATGGTTATCTAGAAGGTAAGGGTCAAGTCTAAATTAAGATTACCCATTGGATTAAAAGTTAATCCAAGGATAAACCTTTGTGCAAATGTTTAAGAGATAATCATGGTCAAAGCATTAATGGCCTGATGAGACCTTTGGGTTGGGTAGAGGTTGAGTCAAAACAAATGTTTTAACCATGTGGGAGGGTTTGAGGTAACCATTAATGGTTATTGGAGACTTTGGGGATTAAGTGGTTGAAGGTTGAAAGCTTTCAAAGGTTATCCAAGACTTTGAGGGTTAATTTGTTGAACACACAAAGCATTAATTGCTTTTCAAAGACTTTGGAGTCTTTGAGAAGTGACTCCAATTTGCTTAGGAATGTGACAATATTTAGGGGATGGATTAGGCTAATTAGGAAGGGTTTAGAAGAATCTAGAAGGGGTTTAGGCATACAAGTGGATTTTGTGGGTGAGGGAAAATAGGATTTTATTAAAATAAAAATTCATTTATTTCAATAAATGTGTGCAAGTTGTATTTGGATAAATATTCAAATAAATATTAATTTATTTAAATGAGAAAAATAAGATAAAGCATTTAAAATGCTTGAAGACTTTGAGGGAAACCATTAAAGGCTTGAAGACTTTAAGGAAAACCATTAAAGTCTTTAAGAAGACTATAGAAGGAAGCCATCAAGTTTGAAGACTTTAAAGCCATCAAGTTTGAATACTTTAAGGGAAACCATTAAAGGTTTCAAGTGGGTGAGGATAAATAGGATTTTAAATAAATAATTTATTTAAAATAGTTGTGCAACTTGCTTTTGTAGGAAAATACAAGTGGGTGGAGGATAAAGGTGATTTAAATAAATTATTTATTTAAAATAATTGTGCAACTTGCATTTGTAGGAAAATACAAGTGGGTGGAGGATAAAGGTGATTTAAATAAATGTTAATTTATTTAAATGTGAGGTGGGATTTTGGGGGATTTAAATAAATATTAATTTATTTAAATGTGAGAGAAGATTTAATTAAATAAATATGATTTATTTATTTAATTAATGGTCTGAATTTGGTTAAGTGAATTAAATCAAATAAATTGAATAATTTATTTAATTAATAGGAGAAGAGGGTTAAGATGAATTAATTAAATATATTAATTTAATTAATTATTAATTGATGGTTAAATAATCAAATAAATATTAAATATTCATTTAATTAAGTGGACAGATTTATGTGACTACATTTGCCCCTTTTTGAGACGGTGCAGTTTATCGCGTCGTTTCAAAGAAAGAAAAATAGGTGTGAAGAAATGCCCCATAAAATGTAAATTTAATGGGTGGTATGCCCCCTCGAGAGATGGGCCGAATTTTTTTGAAAAATCGGGCGATCTCTCGAAAAAAATGAAAAGTGGAGGGGATGTAGAATAGAAGAAATTAGAACTAATGATGAAAGAATGGGAGAAAATGGAGTGAATATGAAGAAACAACAAGCCAGCGAGTACCCTGAGGTCATGCAAGAGATACATAGCAGATGTAGTGTGGGGTTTTGATTGATGCTATACAATTGATCAAAATTGGTTGGACAATCTGGTGCAATCGGTTTAATTGCCCCGGTCAAGTCAAAGCGTGACAGTTGATGTCAGTTGGTCGCTTGAACATGATAAAGTCTGAGTAAGTGAATCAAAGTGACCTGATGGTGACTTAGACAATTGATGTAATTGTCCGATGAAGTCAAGGTATATGAAGCAAAATACTCATTGAGACGTAGACAATTGATGTAATTGTCCGTTGGATTGTGTTTGATTGGTTGATCAATTGATAGTGTGTGCATGTGATGGATGGCTGTGGGGAATCATGGCAGCCCCGTTGAGACTAGGTCATTGTGATAAATGCCTGATTTAGTCTAGGATTACCATAATCGATTACCTGTTGAGACCCGAAGATACTTGATCAGAGTATCTGTTGATAGTCTAGGTGTGTGGGAGTCGATGTATCTGTGTAGATAGAGTAACTGGCTTAATTTTGTGGATGAGTGAGGATGGGAAGCGATGAAGGGATTAGGATGATGTTGATGATCAAGATAGGGAGGGTGAGGGGGGATTTGATGTTAGATAGAAGATATGGAGGACTAGGATCGAGTCCTATGGAAGAAGATGAGTAAAATAGAGTATGCATTATTATGACTACGTATGCATGATATGTAGCTATTATGAATGTATGGATGGGTGGAATGCAACGAAATGCAGTATATACAGATGAGATGGAATGACGATCCATAGTGCTCTATTTTCATCATTGAGCTTTAAAATGTTGGAAGAGAATACAAGCATCTTGACATAATGATTCAAGATGACCAGAGTATTTCTTACATGGATTTTTATATAGCAAGTTAATACAAGCAACTTGATATAATGGATCAAGTTGACCTGAGTATTGCTTGCGGAACAGACAAGGATTATCTTCGTTCATGCATGACTTGGATCATCCTCCTTGATCTTAGGCTGATCATATCCTGAGACAAGTGCATACCGTACTAAGAAATAAAAACCTTTATCCAAATTGGATGAGGAGGAACCAAAGAATGAGCATTGTACCTGTAAACAAATAGTATATACATAAAGAATAAAAGAATAAGGATCCTTGGTAATGGTTCATGCTCATATGGTCGAGGTATACGCTGTAGTCAGCAAGCCGTAATGATCTATGACTGTGTTTTTGCCTATGATCACATAGCTTAGTGAACTTCCCACGTAGACACCATTAGTACATGCCCCAGAACTTCATCGGAAATAATGCGCAAACGATACAAAACAATGCTGAAAGATCCCGATACAGATAAACAAATGATTGTACTCATAAATCAACCAAGTATTTGATAGCTTAACATAATTTTCTTGTCAAAGAAAATGTCATCTTGTCTTTGTTTTGATAAGAAAGGATGCATCCTTGTTTAAGACAGTTTGGATTGTTGATGTTGATTGTGTTGGTCGAGTGATAAGTGGTCATTTGTGTGAGTATTTTGTATCTGATCGGATGAATATGTACAAGGTGTTGTCATGTTTTTTGGGTGATTTTCGATGGTTTTTCGATGTTTTTGGATTTTGTGTAATAGTTTTGAATGTTTTTGGTATTTTTGCGAGATATTTTTGAATGTTTTTGGATTTTTGATGATTGTTTGAATGAAGAACTTAATGAATCATAAGACAATGTAGAATCCACTTCCATCATCTAGATTGTAAGGGCATTGCCCCCAAGTTGGACATGATTTATGAAAAAGCGGGATGCTAGACGCATGAAGTACTTTCTTGGATTACAGATCAAATAACAAGCCATGGTTAGATGGATGGATGTGTGTATGTATGAATGTGATCGCAACGAGCCTGAAAGATACTGGAGCCATTGCCTTTACGAGTGGCGCTTGTTTGCCAGGTTTTCGCCATCGTACTTACCCAAGGTGCCACCGGAGTGGTTGTTCACCGTTTGGATGCATGATTTTCCTTTGAATGTTTTTGTATTTTCTTCAGGACATTTTTCTGAATGTTTTTGGTATTTTATGGTATGTAGGGGAGCCTGATGCTCTGTACAGCTTAGGTATAAAACCATTTGAGGTGCATGCTATTGATTGGATCTGCGAGTGGTTCTCCGTCTGATGTAGCCAACTGATATGCCCCGGACCCGAATACAGCAGTGACAACATATGGGCCGAGCCAATTTGATTCAAACTTGCCCTGATGTTCTCGGTTTGGTTGGTTGCGAGGATTTTCTCGAAGAACAAGATCACCTACCTCAAATGTACGAGATCTAACTCGGTGATTGTAGCTTCTACTCATGCGCTACTGATAGGCTTTGAGGTGATTGTATGCAGCTTGTCGCTTCTCATCCAGTAACTCTAAGTCTTGAAGACGGGATACTCTGTATGCTTCATCATCGATGAGATTGTGCAATGAAACTCGTAAGGATGGTATCTCGACCTCAATAGGTAAGATAGCTTCAGCACCATAGACCAATGAATAAGGAGTTGCACCTGTAGGGGTCCGAATGCTAGTTCGATATGCCCATAGCGCTGGATTCAATTGAACATGCCAATCACGGCTGACATCATTGACTGTCTTCTTTAGGATCCTCAATATGTTTTTATTGGATGCTTCGGCCTGACCATTGCCTTGTGGGTAATAGGGAGTGGAAAAGCGGTGTTGGATATGAAATTTTTCACAAAGCTCACGGACATCCTGATTTTTGAAAGGAAGACCATTATCTGTGACAATGGACATGGGCACACCATACCGGCAGATGATGTAATTGAGGATGAATGAGGCGATCTGCTTGCCGGTGACTTGGGTAAGTGGAACAGCTTCGATCCACTTGGTGAAATATTCAGTGGCGGTAATAATGAATTTATGGCCATTGGATGAAGATGGATGGATTTTACCCACAAGGTCAAGGCCCCATTGACAAAAAGGCCATGGTGTTGTGATTGGTTGCAGTTCTTGTGCTAGTGCATGTATCAGGTCACCATGAACTTGACATTTCTTGCATTTTCTGACAAAGTAGTAGGAATCCTTTTCCATAGATGGCCAATAATATCTAGCTCGCAAGAGTTTCTTGGCAAGTGACGGACCACTTGAATGAGTCCCGCAAATTCCTTCATGTACCTCTTCCAAAACCTTTGTTATCTCATCTTGTTCCAGACATCGAAGGAGAGTACCATCAAGACTACGTCGGTATAAGATTTCGGCAATAATGGTATATCGAGCAGTTTGGCGAATGAAGGTTTTTCGTTGGTTATTTAATTGGTTAGGAGGAAGGGTGTGATCACGGAGATAGGTGTAGAACTCACCATACCATGGGGATTCTGAACCGACAAGGCGACATATCATCTCAGATTCAGGGATATCATAAGCGGGGATCCAAAGCTGTTCTACCAAGAACTCGTAGCGTGTTGAATTCTGTGGAAGATCTAGTAGAGATGCGATGGTAGCCATGGCATTAGCAACTCGATTCTGATCTCTTGGTATCTGCTCAAAAGTGATAGTAGTAAATGATGCCTTTAGATTGTCCACCATTTGCTTATATGGCATGAGTTTATCATCTTTGGTCTGATATTCATCTGTTGCTTGTCGAATGACTAGTTGGGAATCGCCATATACTTGTAGTTCTTGTAATTTCCATTGTACGGCTAACCTGAGTCCCGTGATCAAGGCCTCATACTCTGCTATGTTGTTTGTGCATGGAAATGTGAGCTTGTAAGACTTCGGGATGCTATCACCTTGAGGTGTGATAAACAGAATGCCTGCCCCCGAGCCGTGCCTAGTGTATGAACCATCAAAATATAGTTTCCATGGTTGTACTTCTGTGATCATGAATATCTCTTCATCTGGAAAATTGGAAATGAGAGGATGATTGCCTATGAGAGGTGCATCAGCCAACTGATCTGCAATAACTTGACCTTTGATAGCTTTACGGTCCACATACTCAATGTCAAATTCACTTAGAATCATTACCCATTTGGCCAAGCGACCTGTCAATGCTGCTTTGCTGAGTAAGTACTTGAGTGGATCAATCTTTGCAATGAGTTGCACCTTGTGTGTCAACAGATAGTGCCTCAGTTTAGTGGCTGCTAAGATTACTGCTAGGCAAGCTCGCTCAATAGGCGTGTAATTGAGTTCATAGCCCACCAGTGTACGAGAGATATAGTAAATAGCACACTCTTTTCCTTCTGCATTATGTTGTGCCAGTAGCACACCCAGTGCTGTACTTGTCACTGAGATATAAAGTAACAATGGTCTACTTGGATCTGGTGGCATCAGCAATGGTGGATTCATGAGATAGTTTTTAAGTGCCTGAAATGCTTGCTGGCATTTGTCATCCCACTGAAAGCGGATGTTCTTGTGTAGCAAGTGTGTGAATGGGTGACACTTATCAGCCAATTGTGCAATGAATCTTCGGATGGATTGAAGCCGTCCTTGTAGTGTCCTTAGCTGACTGATATTCCTTGGAGGTGGCATGTCCATGATTGCTTTAACCTTTGCTGGATCGACCTCAATACCTTTGCTTGAGACAATGTATCCTAGAAGCTTCCCGGAGGTCACTCCGAAGACACATTTCTTTGGGTTGAGTCGAACATGGTATTGTTCCAGTCTATCAAAGATTTTATCTAAGATGTGAAGATGTCCTTCTCTAGTAAGTGATTTTGCTAGTAAATCATCCACATAATCTTCCATCATAGTATGCATCATGTCATGGAAGATGGTGGTCATTGCTCTTTGATAGGTCGCTCCTGCATTCTTTAGACCAAAAGGCATTACATTCCAGCAGTATGTGCCCCATGGACATGTGAAGGCTGTCTTATGTTGGTCCTCTAGTGCGATCTTTATTTGATTGTATCCTGAAAAGCCATCCATGAGTGAAAGCATGGCATGTCCTACTGTCAAATCCACTATGATGTCGATATTTGGTAGGGGAAAGTCATCCTTAGGACATGCCTTATTCAGATCTCTGAAGTCTGTACAAATGCGGATGCCCCCTTTTGGTTTGCCGACTAGCACAATATTGGAGATCCATTCTGCATAATCAATTGGTCTAATGAAACCAACATCCAGGAGTTTCTTGAGTTCTGTTTTGACTAGCACGGCAATCTGAGGATGCATCTTACGAAGCTTCTGCTTGACAGGTTTGGCTCCTTTTGCTACTGTGAGATGATGCATGACTAAATCAGGATCAAGCCCAGGCATGTCTGCATATGACCATGCAAAGTTGATCTGACGCTGTTGGAAGAACTCTATAAATTGAGGCTGTTCCTCTGGAGTGAGAAGAGATGCTAGATGGATGATATGAGGGTTTTCAGGAGTCCCCACATTGTATTCTTTGGTTTCCTGGATAAGAATCGTTGATCGTTCCTGTTGTGTACTAGCAGGGAGGATGTCAAACCCTTCATCCTCAAGTGCCTCAGAGAGGTTTTCACCGTTGGATACGCTCTTTCTTTTTACTTTTGTCGGATCAAACAGTGCCACAGTGTGGTTTTCACTGGAAGATCCATGTTTTAATGTTATATTTTTGCAGCTGAAGGGTTTGGCATCCGCCCCGAAGTATGCTGCGCTATTAAGTTCAATGGCGAATCCAGCTTTGTGATCCCCGCTTGGTAGATTATCCCTTAATTCCAAAAAGTCAATGATAGCCTCATCGTTTTGGAAGAGGTCAAGACATGGGGGATTTGGTTGGTTCCATTCGATGAGTTCAGGGTGGATAATGGGCATTACTTCATCGATTAAGTTAAGTGCGGGAGATGTATCAGTGAGGGTTAAGACAGTGTGGTGAAGGTCGTTGATGGTACTCTCCCTATCAGAATCCGGCGTAGGATGAGGCGTAGGGTCTGTGGAAGATGTTTCCAGCTCAGGTACCCAAGTGGTCTTTATCTGTGCTTCTCCGTAAACAGGAATGTCTTTGCGTGGCGGAGGTGGTGACGTGTCTTCCTCATCTGAAGTGTTAAGCTGTACTGAATCAAATTCCCATTCATGTGAGTCAGTCTCTGAATCACTTTCCAGCATCCGATTGCTATACCATACTGGGATGTCGCTGGAGTTGAATACTGCAGGTGTGATTGGTTTATGTATCTTTGTAGTGATCGGTGCTGCAGGAATCGTGATGGGGTTTAAAGGATGTGTCACTGGAAGTATCGGCAGTGTTGATTTAGTGACTTCTGTTGGAATGGCTGGTGCCATAGATGCTGCTGCGGGTTCCAATATAGTTGCTGCTGCTATTGGTGTTATTGATGGGATTACTGGTTCGTTTGGTGGGATGATTGGTATTGATGACGGTTGCGGTGGAGTTGTGAGCCTCGATGGGGCAGTGGGGATATGGCTTGATGGTGCTTTGATTATGAAAGGTGTCCTCTTTGCAGTAGGTGGGCAAAATGGTTTACTGGTTTTGCCTTTGAATCTGAGTTTAGGAAGGACTTCTTTTTCAAAGCCTAGGCCTGTATTACCTTTGGGCTTGAACTCTGGCAATAGCGGTTCATGTCGTCCTTGTTTGCAGGATCCCAAAGCACTCTGGCCATCATACCCCATTCTTTGCATAATGAGGAGGCCTTTACCATACTGTTCCATAGGAAGTGTAACTTGCGGTTTATCAGTGGTGATGGGATCTTTATAGATCCATTCCGCTAGGTCCTCATCTTGTGTCTCTTCCTCTTGACTCTTTCCAAGGACGAAAGGCGTCAAGGCACATGCTGGCATGATTAGTGGTTGCTGGAGTAACTGCTGTGGTTTACCATGTGTTCTAGGAGAAGTAGGCATTTGTCCCACACAAAAGAGCTGACTCAAGTTGTATTCTCCAGGACCTTCCTCTGCGACTTTCATCTTAAGCTTTTCTTGCTTCGGTATAGTGGTGTTTGAACTGGCAAGAGAGGCGGGATTTACATATGATGTGGAGGAAATGGCTTCCCTATTATTAGGAACAGTAATCTCTGGTTGATGGCTGATATTATGGCAAAAAGCAAAAGGATTTGCATCACCCAGGATTGTGATCTCTGCACCATTATGTGGGAACTTGATACATTGATGGTAGGTAGATGGAACGGCTTGCATGGCATGTATCCAAGGTCTCCCTAATAATAGATTATATGGCAGAGGAAGGTCCAGAACTTGACAAATGATGTGCTTTACCACGGGGCCCACTCGGATTGGTAATACCACAGCTCCTTTGGATGAACGCTCTGCATCATCATAGGCCTTGATGGTGATCTTCTTGCGAGGATCCACTGATTCTATTGCATATCCCAATGCTGTGACCAACTGTAGTGTACAAATGTTTAGGCCTGCTCCATTATCAATCAAGACTCGCTTGATCCTGTGTTGGTTGACAAAGCCTTCAATGTGTAGCGAAGCATTATGAGGTTGTTGGAAAGAAGAGTTGTCACTTTCAAAAAAAGTGAGACAAGGTGATGACTTTAGATTTCCAACCATGGCTTGAAATTGGTCCATGTTCAGGTTTGCAGGGACTGACGCTTCTTGGAGTGCTTGATCCAAGATTATTTTATGAGATGGTGATAGGCGTAATAGCTCTAAAATGGAAATGAGCGCAGGCGTTTTATCTAATTGTTCCACAAGATTGTACTGCTTTGGGATGGAGGTGGTGCCTTGTGGAGCTGCCTTGATGGTAACTTTGCCACGACGCGTAACAACATTGCAATTTGAGGTGGGATTTTTGAAGGTTATGGTTGCAATTTGTTCACTGGCATCATACAGGTGATTGACAGTGTAATTATACGCAGCTTGCGTATAATCAGTGGTATCAGGACCTCGTCTGGACGTCGAAGGACCCCTTTGATCTTGCGATGGAAGTGGATTCTTGAACATCTGATGATCATTATTGGTTGTTTTTGGGTCATGTCCTTCAATTTCAATTTCTCCTCGATCAATAAGATCCTGAATGAGATCTTTCAATCGGTGACAATTACTTGTCTTGTGTCCTCTTCCTTGATGGAATTCACAGTGTTCAGTATCTCTCCACCATGCTGGTTTGACTTGAGGCTCATAGTTTGATAGCTTAGGTAGAGTGACCAAATTTTTAGAGAGGAGTTGTCGCAACACTGTTTCAATGGGTTCCCCTAAGGGAGTGTATGTTCATTTTTGTTTGTGCTGACGAGGTCTTGGTTCATCATGAGACGTGATGCGACCTTGATTGGAAGGAACATTTGTGTTATTCTGAGGTGGAGGATTTTGTCCTGCAAACCGAACCACAGGTTGTGCATTTTGGATAGTTCGAGCATCCACAACCCCATCGTTGACGATATTCTTATTCTTGTTCCAGAAGTTTGGTTTATCACTATTGAAGCGCGGGCGAGGACCATCTTTTGGTTCATTAAAGATTTTGATGAGTCCTTTCTTGATGAGTGCCCTTTCACATTTTAAACCCTTGGTGATCATATCGTTAAAAGAGTCTGTGTCTTTGACATCCAGGTGAAATTCCATTTCTTCGTTTAAGTTGGAAATGAAAATTTCCACTAGTTCTCGTTCAGGTAACTGAAGAGAACGTCTGCTAGACATTTGGCGCCATCGTTGCAGGAATACTGAGAATAATTCACCTGGTTTTTGTTTGGTGTTGCACAGATCAGCCATGGTGATGTCGCGTTCAATGTTATGAGAGTAATGAGCTAGGAACTTCTGGATGAGTTCCTCAAATGTTCTAATGCCACCTGGTAGTCGGGAAAACCATGACGTGGTTGTTCCTCCCAAACTTTGGGGAAAAAGGCGCATTAGGTAGGTGTCTTCATATGCCACTTCAAGACAAGCGGAATGAAATTCTCGGACATGATCACGGGGATCCCCCTTTCCTCTATATTTTTCAAATTTTGGTGTTTCGAACCCGCGTGGAAAGGGTGGCATATAAAGATTCCTATCAAACGGATAGGGACAGATGTCGTTAAGTGAGAATTGATTGGTCTTAACACCACTATGAAGTTGTTGGGCGAGATTCTCGACTTGTTGCCGCAACATCTCCATTTCATTAGGAGGAGGAGGTGGTGGGTTACCTCGAGGAATGTTATATCTGATGTGATCTCTACCTCTTTCCTCCTCATGGCGACTTTGTCTTTCTGATGCATGTCTTAATTGGGCAAGATCAAAGTCAGAGGGGAGTTTGGCTCCTTCTTGAGCGAGTTTTAAGAAGTGAGCATCCGCATTACTCCTGAGTATTTCGTCAAACAGTCTGTTAAAGAGAGGGTTATGTTGGGCCCTCTCTATTGTTGCAGGAGTGGGAGTACTTGGGTTTTCGTCATTCACATTTCCTCCAAGTGCTTCTTGAAATTCATTGAGGTTGTCCTCTTCTTCCTCAATTTCTATTTCTCGTTGCCTTGATCGGGATCGGGTTTGAGCCATTTTGTTTACAAGTTTGGTTTTGAAGTTGATTGAAGATGATGATGAGTTGTTGATGAAATGAAAGATTGATGGTTGGTGATTTGTGTTTGTATGTAGATCTCTAGCACTTTGAGATAGATGTAACCGAAATTCCTTCTTTGAATTGCTTGCTTGTTTTGATAGATTTTGGATGTGATAAGGTGTAGAGAAATCTGAGATGTGTTACAGATTTTGACTACCTAGCAATGAGAGGATTCACTCATGAACTAGTTTTAACCTGCATAGATGTGTCTCTTAGGATGAGCTTATCCTAGATGTAGAAACAATCTAAAAAGTGATGTGATGTGTTTGATTCAAGCAATATCTAAAAGAGAACTTGGGACAAGAACCTCTTAATGTTTTGAGAGTCTTGGGATGAATTGATGATGGAATAATGATGTATGAATGAGATGATGGATGTTTTGTTTTCAACTTCAATAAAAACTTTGTGTTACAAATGGAACAAACTCTACTTCTTCCCTTTCAGGAGTTGGTGGCATTTCTCGAGCTGTGTTGTAGGTGATACAGATGTTTGGGAAGAAGTTGGGATTAATATTTCCTCCTTGATTTTTGTGATAACTCAGAGCTCTATATTGCATAAAAGCTCTGCGGTTCAATGATTCAGAATCAAACTCATTTGTTTTACCTTGAAGATAGAGACGCATGCGATGTAGAAAGACTCTATGTGAGAAAAAGATTTGTCTATTGAGATAGAAGAATTTCCTCCTTTTGATCAAAGCCTTTGAGCTTAATGGTCTTCTTTTCAAGGTAATATTCTGATGACACTTCTTCTTTCGTAAGATGTGAAGAATGGTCATAAATTTTGTCTCTTTGTTGTTTGTACTTTGTTTTTGATGTGTTTGGTTGTTTTTGAGAACTGTTGGATGAGTACTTTGTTTTTGAAAGTGATTTGCTGATTTTTCTTTGACAAGAAAACAAAGCAAGCACACAAACACAAGAATGTTGCCCCCAAAGGCACAAATGAGTATGGGTCTAGATCAACCCAATCTTTGGACTTGTATATGACCCTTCCTTTAGATTTATTTTAAAGTGTATTTCCAAAGCCTGAAGTCGGCTCAATTTGCACTAGGTCTGTAAAACGAACACACTTCAAACTCTTTTTATCCCTAAGGTCAAATGGCCAGTTGTGATAAATTTAGCCCACATCTTGATATTTCTTCGACTTTGGTACTACATACCTTATGAATCCCACCATGGCAGGTAAGGATGTGATATACTAAGTCTTGCACGAGCATAACAAATAGATGATCCCTATGATGGGGGAGTCACCACTTTTATCAAGCCACAAGTGACTTTTCAAAAAGCTATGTTTCTACTCAAGGAAATATGTATGGTGAGTATCTTGGGAGCAAAACCATCTATGCTCTTGCACTAAATTATATCTCAAATATCCTCAATCAATAGAACAGGTGGGCTACTACTTAAAAGTGTTTAGTCATGTTCGATGTTTTTGGACATAAGTTCATTCTGCAGTGACTCACTTAAGAGCCTTGTAACTACAGCTTTCGCTCTCACCTGATTTCTATAGCGGCTCGAAGGATTTACCGCTCGAGGTCGTTCCCAAGAGTATCGATCCCTTGGCAGGCCTCTCTTAAAAAGATAAAATTTGAAAGTTACTAACACTTTTCTCTTGCACCTAGGACCACGAGAGCCAAGGGAGAGGATAGTGTGTGTTAGAGGTAGGACCACTCGACCAACTCTTTTGCACAAGTGTGCCAAACACAAAATTCACTTGTTCCTTTTAATTTGTCATCGCAATGATTTTCTATCTATTTGGAGATGTTGCTCCAACAATCATGGTGTTCTTTTTAATTTTCAAAGGCAATTGTTGGAGTAAACTAGAATTTGAAAATCCTAGTCAACTTAATGAAAAACACGTTTGCATGAAGTAAAATTGCTTTAAAAATGAGACAAGTTGATTGTGAATTTTATTTGCACCAAAAATGGAAGTGTGGATTGTAAGTTTTATCTTGATGCAAGAAATAAAATTTGCCTTGTTGATTTTAAGCACCAAAAGAATTTGTTCCTAACTTTGCAACAAAAAAAAATTGCGTGTTTGTTTTTGTGATTCTTTTTAACTTTGAACAAGTGTGATTCTTTTTTAGAGCTCCAAACGAAATGTGAAGTTAATTTTAAACCAAAATAAAAAGTGAATTCATTTTTAAAACCAACTTCAAAAAACAAGTTAGTAAAAAATATAAATCTACTTTTTAATCTAATTTAAATCTGCACAAAAGAGAAAAATAGTTAGTAAAATCCGCCTATTTGGTGGGCTTCTACAAGCCTAATTTTATTTTTATTTTTTTTGGTTTATTTTTTTTTTGGTTACAAGGTGATTTGTACAACGTTTTGTTACAATAGCGCTAGTCTGCGTTTGAACAGAGGCACTATTTAACACAAACGCACTAAAAGAAAGGGAAAGACAAAGAAGGGAAAAGCACTGAAACAGGGTGAATAGCGCCAAAATAATGTCAAATGCACCAAAACAGTGTCAAAAGCGCAACCTGTGTGACATTTTCAACATTCAAATATGTTATTGGTTAAAAAAAAAAAAAAAAGTTGATCTTTTTGGTGTTGGATTCACGTCGGGTTCACCAAATGATGCTCTGCAAAAAGGATTAGAAAATCTGTTTGATGGCAACACACACAAGAGCACAAGAAACAAACGTTAGTGTTAGCAACAAAAGATTATCCTAAACAGGCATATCAAGAGAGATATTAAGCATGAAATAAAAAGCATATAAACATAGAATGAAATAGCTAATCAAGATGCTCATAGTTGCTCCTCCCTTGTTCCTCTCCTCTCCAAGTCCCAAATGAGTGTAGCTCTCAGCTTTTAGCACTAGCCATGGATGCCATATGGAGATTCAAGATGGTTGAATATGATAAGCAAATACTATGCAAGAGTAGATAGTGATGCTATGAAAAAGCTCTATGCTAATGCCAGTATAACAACAATACTCTAAATGCTTCTTTTTTGCTTGAGGAGAAGGGTTCTATTTATAGAAGAAATAGGGAAATGAAGGGTTAAGATTGAATGGTTTAATCAAGGGCCAAGTTTGAAAGTTGGGGATCCATGTGCACAATTGGCACCAATAAAATGGTGACAAGTGTCAACATAGGATTGGGTTGAGAGAAGAGGTTGGAGGCATTAAAGGCCTGAGAAAACCTCATGGTTATCTACAAGGTAAGGGTCAAGTCTAAATTAAGATTACCCATTGGATTAAGAGTTAATCCAAGGATAAACCTTTGTGCAAATGTTTAAGAGATAATCATGGTCAAAGCATTAATGGCCTGATGAGACCTTTGGGTTGGGTAGAGGTTGAGTCAAAACAAATGTTTTAACCATGTGGGAGGGTTTGAGGTAACCATTAATGGTTATTGGAGACTTTGGGGATTAAGTGGTTGAAGGTTGAAAGCTTTCAAAGGTTATCCAAGACTTTGAGGGTTAATTTGTTGAACACACAAATCATTAATTGCTTTTCAAAGACTTTGGAGTCTTTGAGAAGTGACTCCAATTTGCTTAGGAATGTGACAATATTTAGGGGATGGATTAGGCTAATTAGGAAGGGTTTAGAAGAATCTAGAAGGGGTTTAGGCATACAAGTGGATTTTGTGGGTGAGGGAAAATAGGATTTTATTAAAATAAAAATTCATTTATTTCAATAAATGTGTGCAAGTTGTATTTGGATAAATATTCAAATAAATATTAATTTATTTAAATGAGAAAAATAAGATAAAGCATTTAAAATGCTTGAAGACTTTGAGGGAAACCATTAAAGGCTTGAAGACTTTAAGGAAAACCATTAAAGTCTTTAAGAAGACTATAGAAGGAAGCCATCAAGTTTGAAGACTTTAAAGCCATCAAGTTTGAATACTTTAAGGGAAACCATTAAAGGTTTCAAGTGGGTGAGGATAAATAGGATTTTAAATAAATAATTTATTTAAAATAGTTGTGCAACTTGCTTTTGTAGGAAAATACAAGTGGGTGGAGGATAAAGGTGATTTAAATAAATTATTTATTTAAAATAATTGTGCAACTTGCATTTGTAGGAAAATACAAGTGGGTGGAGGATAAAGGTGATTTAAATAAATGTTAATTTATTTAAATGTGAGAGGTAGGATTTTGGGGGATTTAAATAAATATTAATTTATTTAAATGTGAGAGAAGATTTAATTAAATAAATATGATTTATTTATTTAATTAATGGTCTGAATTTGGTTAAGTGAATTAAATCAAATAAATTGAATAATTTATTTAATTAATAGGAGAAGAGGGTTAAGATGAATTAATTAAATATATTAATTTAATTAATTATTAATTGATGGTTAAATAATCAAATAAATATTAAATATTCATTTAATTAAGTGGACAGATTTATGTGACTACAGAATTAATACAGAATTTTTAGGTGTCTACAATTTGATTGTGATTAGGGTGGTCAGACATACGCCTACTTCTTATCTTTTTCCTAAAATTTTAGTACCACTGCATTGAAATTAGAAATTTTCATCCAATAGGATTTTTTTTTCCAAAAATCAACTAGTAGCTTAGAAACTACATTCAACTTTTTATAGATTCTCTTCTTAGATATTTTAAAAATAATGTTCACAAATTATTCAATTTTTTATGTCAAGTTGCATAACTCTGATTTTCTAAAATTTCATTGCCACTTAAGTGTCTATTTTGGCACACCATGATCCTACACATACCTGCATCCAAGTCTTCTTCTATTTGCACAATATGACATTGAAGACAACCTTAGGCCATCTATTGTCTTCCATTTGCTCGATTCTTTTTAGATATCTTATGAGATGCACCATATTAATTATTTCAATAAGGGCAGCCCTTGTTTCACTTAACATGATATCATAGGGAATTGTACTTTTAATTTTGAACTCACTTGTGATCAATCATTTTGGAATTCTCTTAATTTTCTCTCATTGTGAGACTGGGGTATCATTGATCCATAATTCACACCCATAGATGACAACTGATAGCACTAAAAGCTCGAAAAGGGTGTGGATGGTTTTCCAATCCGATAACTCTGCCTCTCTACATCTATTTTGAAGAGCATAAAATGCTTTCCAACCTCCTAAGGTTCTTTTCTTCTTGCAACCATCCCAACTTAGATTTTTGTTGAAGTCAGTTTTGAGATATTTGTAAGCTATAACTACTTCAAGAATACTACCTTTAAAATTTAATTTATGTTGATTTTGTTTTCTTTTATTAGAGAAAATTGAGACTTTCATCTTGTTGATATCAACCTGCATCCCCAACATGTTGTATAAATGCTGAAGAGAAAATAAATGCTCTTGGAAACCAAGGGTAGATTAGCAATCAAAATGATATCATTTGCATAAAGAAATAACTTTATCATAAAGTCACCCAACTAAATACCCTCACCATTTTGCATGTTTAATCAATTAATCAATCTTCAAGTTTGTCAATATATATGCCAAACAAGGTAAGAGATATAGGGTACCCTTGTTTGACCCCAATATCATTCCCAAAACTTTTTGAAATGCCAACTGAAGTTTTGAATTTGACTTTAACCTCTTCATAAAGTCTATGGATAGCTGCTCTAAGATGTATAGGAATCCCAAGTTCTTCCATTTTGTTTCAAAGCTTATCGTTAGGGATTGTGTCAAAAGCCTTTTTGAAATCAACAAAGCAACAAAAGACTTCCTTTTTTTTTCTACTCAAATCTTTTAGTGATGTGCCTCAAAGTAATACCATGATCAATTATGGAATGCTTAGGTTTGAAACCAACTTGTCGTTTTGCATATTTATGATTTTCTTCCACCCATTTGCTAATTTTATTTTCTATCATGCTGCTAAATGATTTTGCAAACAAAGGGTTAATCATTATCGTCCTATAATTGGAGGATTTATTTATGTCACCGCCTTTGAAAAGAGGTATGACTAAACTAGTTGCCCAATCTTTAGGGAACCTTTGTTGGATGATGTTGTTGAAAATTTTCATAATGTGTGGTGCAAGCGTTTTCATTCCCCACTTGAGATACTATGCTTGAAACTCAACCAAGTCTTTTGCTTTGTCAACACCTAACTTCTTAATACCAATCTTGATTTTTGTAAACTGAAAAGATTTGTAAAAATGTTGATCAAGAGTGGGAGGTCCACCTCAAAATCTTGCTCTAAAGCTGCCTTTCAAAACCAAACCATTAAATAGCTGTCATATTATTTTCAATGTTCCTTTCTTGACTGAAACTCCTTCCGAAATAAATTTGTCAAGAAAAATTAGCTCTTCCCGTCTTGTCTTCTTCTCACATGCAACGCACAGGCTGCATGAACCGACAATGGTCATCTAGAAGCTATTATTACCCCTCGTTTGAATGCGACGTGCAATAACTGATCCCTCCAATTTCTTCATACTCTACTTTCTTTTAATTTTTTTTGTTTTATTTAAACAGCAAGTACAGGTCATAAGATCAGGCGCGCATGGAAAGTTTTGGAAATATTGAAAAACGACCGTGACCCTGGCCCCAGTCTCCTATAGGACGTGGAAGAATTTAAGCCATGATTCTTCTGACCAATACAAGACACAAGTTGCCCATCATCAACTTTTATTTTTTGTTCACACAAGTTGCCCATCATCAACTTTTATGTTTTGTTCACATTTCAGCCAGCTAATATGGCCTGTCACATTGATTGTTCGTATCGATCTACACTTACAGGCTTTAAAGACTGCGTGGTCAAGTTGTTCGACGTCCTTTCTCTCCATGCTGTAGCACTTATTGAGCTCCATAAAAAAATTGACTTGTCATAACATACCTTTTGAGATATAATCAATTATTATGCCGTTAAAGATTTCAGTCCTTTAAGCAATTCTAATGCTTAAAAAAGCCTATATTTGATGTGAGCTTTTTTCATACCGGACATTGTACATGCACTTCAAGCTCCCCAGAAAAAATCTGCACGTTACACGTCTGGAAACTGGTGCTGCTTACTGAACGCCGCAGGCACTTCTGTGTTTTTTTAAATCCAAGCAGTTCTCCAGTGATTTCTATTAAACTGCCCACAATTAATATAGTGATGGCCAGCTCAGAGAAATTGCAGGGTCTCGTAAAAGTTAAAAAGACCTATCTTTGATTCATTCATTTATGTCTGACTCTGATAAGACCAAAGTTTACGACATTATTACAAAGCAAAAGGATTTAGAATTCTATCGAGAGAATGTGAATAGTATAAAGAATCTACAGAAGGAGGCAGGTTCAAAGCCAGACCGATCAGCCAGAAAGTAGCTTTTAGAGTCTTCCTGTTACGGAAGAAATTGCTTCTTTTCAGGCTTCTCCCACTCTGGGCTAAATTGCTGCAAGTGGGCATCCCTAATATGAAGAAAATGAGGCCATATGATCAGCAGGGTGTAGATGAAATTACGAGGAAGCTTCCACAGCGTGTGCAATGGCTTTCCTGGTTAGCTAAACAAGGCAGCTACATAGCCCGCCGAAGCAACGACACAGTTAATCGCACTCTCATATCATGGCTAATGCCTAAGGTTCCTGCAAGTGACACGCCTGACCGCGGAGTATATGCCAAAGACGCCGTCATAGACAGCGTTACGGGCGTTTGGGTCCGTCTGTATGTTCCGGTGCCGGAAGACAACGAATCAGAGGAGCTGCCAGTGGTGGTGTATTTTCACGGCGGCGGATTTTGCGTGTTGTCCGCCGCCGATAAGAACTACGATGTTTTCTGCCGGCAACTGGCGAAACGGCGGCGGGCGGCGGTGGTGTCGGTGGAGTACAGGCTGGCGCCGGAGCACAAGTTTCCCGCCGCTTACGATGACTGCTTTGCAGCGCTGACGTGGCTTGCAAGCAGTGAGGGTGAGATTTTCTTGCCACGTAATGCTGACCTGTCACGTTGCTTTCTGATGGGAGATAGCGCGGGCGGGAACATTGTCCACCACGTAGGATGCCGCGTGGCGGAAGGCACACAAGATCTGGGATTGCTGAGAATTGTTGGGCACGTGCTCATTCAGCCATATTTTGGCGGCGAGGAAAGAACGGCTTCGGAAATCAAGCTAACGAAAGTGCCGCTGGTTACATTAGAGACTAGTGACTGGTTTTGGCGGGCGTTTTTGCCCCTCGGGGCCAGCAGAGACCATCCTGCCGCTAATGTGATGGGTGTAAATTCTCATGACATTTCAGCGGTGAAACTTCCGCCAAGTTTGGTGGTGATTGGTGGACTTGATATCCTTCGTGATTGGCAGCAGCGCTATTTTGAATACTTACAGATGATGGGAAAAGAGGCGGAGCTTTTGTTCTACGAAAATGCTATCCATGCCTTTCACTTGATGCCCTATCCTTTGTCTTCTCACTTCATTCAGGATCTCTCTGTGTTCATGGACAGATTATGAAAAGGAGAGCTTTTCTGGTTTTTTCCTTTCTTTCTGTTTTCCATCAATTGTTTCAAAAATTGAAGTCTACGGAAGTTACTGTTTTGTTAAAGTTATATCGTAATTTCTGATGCGTCTATTCTGATTTCAAAACAATAGTATTGATTGACTAACACGCACTGTCAACATTAAATATTATTATTTATTCAATTCATCGTAACTTGAAATAAGTTTTATTATTTATTCAATTCACCTTTCATATGATTAATAAGGGTGAATCAAATTCATGAATGAGGGCCATCAGATTAAAATTGCAGTAAAGCATTAGGGTGAATCAAATTCATGAATGAGGGCCATCAGATTAAAATTGTAATAAAGCATTAAGATGTGATTTAATATATTTTCAGAGTAATTTGCAATAAGTTTTATTATTATTTCATTTATTTCTCATATTTTTTCATTAGAATGATAAAAATCTAATTAGGTGTAGAGGAGTAATTGCAATAATGTGTTGTCTATAAGGGTATATGGTCCTATTTATTAGATCAATTATTATTTGACCAAAATATTTATTTTCCCTTTGAAGATAATATTTTATATTTGAAAAAAATTTAAAATAGTTATGCATATAATATTAATGAGACAAAAATATTAAATATAAAATTTTGAATGTATTTAAATATGTAAATTCAATTTATTCTTAGATGATAAAAGCTGAAATTTATAAAATGTATGAAAGGTATCTTTTTTAAATTCATGTTTTGGACCAAAACATGCTTGTGTATAATCAACATAAGTTGATCTAAATGAAAATATTTTTCTAATTCATTTTGTAAAAAGATGTGTATAATGTTGAAAATTTGATCAATATATATTTTTATAATCTTCTAATAAATATTTTTTATTTAATATTTTACTATCTCTAATTTATATTTTTTTAAACATTGAAACCAAAACATGCTTGTGTATAATCAACATAAATTGATCTAAATGAAAATATTTTTCTAACTCATTTTGTAAAAAGATGGGTATAATGTTGAAAATGTGATCAATACATATTTTTATAATCTTCTAATAAATATTTTTTATTTAATATATTACTATCCCTAATTTATATTTTTTAAAACCTCCAAACCAAAACATGCTTGTGTATAATCAACATAAATTGATCTAAATGAAAATATTTTTCTAATTCATTTTATAAAAAGATGGGTATAATATTGAAAACTTGATCAATATATATTTTTATTTTCATCATGAACTAAAATTTTAGGAGCATAGGAGGAGGCACTATCATAACAAACGACAAAGGTTCCACCCAAATAAGAACTTGCTCAAGAGGGAGATACCTCATCTAGTGAAGACTGAGTCTCTGTAGCAATCGAAGGAAGATCTGAGAGTTTCCTAAGCCACAATACTTCGGGGCAATAAAAGATGAGACAACATTTAGGACAACTGTACCAGAGAAAGTAGGAAGGGAAGGAGGCACCAGATTAGTAGAATCATCTAAATCATTATTTTTAGTCGTCAAAAAAGACTGCGAGATGGCTCAAAAGAGAATTTTTCCTCTAAAAGAAGACTATGAGATGGCTCAATAGGAAAAATTTCCACAAGATAGAGGAAGACATTAGATAAGAGCCATGAGGACAAGTAGAAGTTGAATGTCCAATAGAAAAGTAGTGTATACAATAAGGATGAATGCACTTGTAATCAATCATCCAATTCCAAGGATATTCCAAGGATATTCATTCTCCTCCTGAATAATCTCACACGATAAATCCTTTGACATATCCATATCCACAAGGACACATGCATAGGAAATATGAGAGAAATTACTATTATCTAGGTCCACCTTAAGGAAATGACCCAGAGCTTCATTACCTATAGCCTCATAAGTTGATCTATACGAAAATATAAGGGAAGATAGGGAAGTTTCCCCAAATAGAGAAAACATTGATAGAGTTAATAAAGGAGGGCATCCAAGGACGAAGAGAGAGGGGATGAGGACCACGTTTCTAGTCCCCCACATCAATAACAACATCAGCAGCATAGTTGCGTAAACAATTCTGTTTCTGAATATGTGTCTTTATGCATTGTTGATTCATGCCCATCCACCACCAACAGTTTTCTTTATCTTAAGAAGGAAGAATTTCCCTTCGAACTTGCCCAGAGCAATTCAATTTTCAATTCTTGAGTCGATGATTAAGAAGGGTGAATTGAATTTATAAATCAGGGCCATCAAGTAAAAATAGTAGTAAAGCATTACGATGTGATTTAATGTCTTTTCAAAGTAATTTGTAATACTATTTATTCAATTCACTTTTTATATGAGTAATAAAGATGAATGGAATTCATAAATCAGAATCATTAAATAAAGATGGTAAATCATTAAAATGTAATTTAATTTCAAGTAATTTGTAATAAGTTTTACTATTATTTCAATTCACCTTTCATATAATTAATAAGGGTGAATCAACTTCATAAACCAGAGCTGTCAAGTAAAAATGGCAGCAAAGCATTAAAATGTGATTTAATGCATGTTTAAAGCAATTTGTAATAAGTTATGCTATTATTTCAATTCACCTTTGATATAATCAATAAGAACGAATAGATTCGAGGCCATCTAGTTAAAATGGTAATAAAGCATTAAGATGTGATCTAATGTCTTTTCAAAGTAAATTGAAGTAAGTTTTATTATTATTTTGATTCATCTTTTATATTTCTGCATCTAAATAATAAAAATCTAATTTAGTGTAGAGGAGTAATTGCAATAATGTAAAATATGAAATATATATCACTTGAAAACATAGAGTTCATTTCCTAGGACACCAACACATTGCATGAACATCATCAAATAGCACTATTGTCATTCACTAGCTAACTCAAATATTCTGAGATTTCTCATCTTGAGTGTGAAAAATATCCTATCTATGCATAAAAATATAGGGAAAATGTTAGGGTTGTTTAGGGATTTTCCTCAATCAAACTCTCATTTTGGTCTTTCGATCTCCACAGAAAGCTAAAGAGGAAGATATTAAATAGTATTTTTTCCTCTAAGATAATATTTTATAGTTGAAAAAAATTTGAAACACTTATGCATAGAATATTAACATGATATAAAAATATGAAAAAATAAATTTTGAATCTAGTTTTTAAATATGAAAATTCATTTTATATCTAAATGATTAAAGTTAAATTTTAGAAGTTGTATGAAAGGTATCTCTTTTTAAAGTCATGTTTTGGGTCAAAACATGCTTGTGTATGACCATTATAATTTGATCTAAATAAAAATATTTAAATTCTAATTCCTTTTGTGGAAAGATGCATATAATGTTGAAAATTTGATCAATATATACATATTTTTATAATTTTCTAATAAATATCTTTTTATTTAATATTTTACTATCCCAAATTTATATTTTTCAAAACCCCTTGTGTATGGCCAACATAACTTGAGCTAAAGTAATCATAAAATGATTTTTTTATTATGTAGATAATGATGTATAGATTAGTTAGATATTTTTTCAAAAGGATATTGGTATTTTTATGTCATCTCAAGCTTATGAGTCCCTTCATTTAAAAATTAATTTAATAATTTAAAAAAATGTCCAATAGGTTTTTTATTAAGATAAGGGTATTTTGATGGGACCAAGCCCTAGTACAATTGAAGGAGGTTAACCAAGGGGTAACTAGTAGCAAAAAATAAATAGAGGAAGAACAAAACAAGAATACAACCAACTTGTAGGACAACAATCCTCTAGACAAACCAATTGATAGCAACTAGAAAAATCAATTAAAATGCAATTTGGGACCCTACTTCTCCCCAAAGGAACTACTAGAGAGGGAGAGGTCTTCAAACAATGACTTTTTTCTTGTGTTAAACAAATATTCAAGAAGAATTATCATCATGAGCTAAATTTTAGGAGTACAGGAGGAGGCACTATCATAACAAATGATAGAGGCTCCACCCAAATGAGAACCATATCAAGAGGGAGAGACCTCATCTAGTAGAAACTAAGTATCCGGGATAGTTGAAGGAAGATGAGGGTATTCCAAGACACAATGCATCAAGGAAATAAAAGATGACACAACATCTAGGGGAACCATAACCGACAAAATAGCAAGTGAAGGAGTACTAGATCAATAGAATCATCTAAACCATTATTTTAGTTGTTAAGGAAGACTTTGGGTGGCTCAAAAGAGATTTTTTCCACAAGATAGATTAAGACAATAAATAAGAGGCACAAGGACAATTAGAAGTTGAATGCTCAATAACAAAGTAGTATCTAAAACAAGAAGGAATTCTCTTGTAATTAATCATTTGAGTCCAAGGATGCTCACTCACTTACATAATAATCTCATGTGGAGAATCCTTTGAGATATCCATATCCTCAAGGATACATGCATAGAAAGTATGAGAGAAACTACTATTATCTAGGTTCACCTTAAGGAAATGACCTAGAGATTCATTACCAATAGCCTCATAAGTTGATTTATATCATGAAAACTATAAGGGAAGATAGAAAATTCTTACCCAAACATAGATAGAGTGAAGAGGGAATCTAAGGACGAAGAGAGAGAGGATGCCATTTCTAGTACCCCACATCAAGAACAACATCACAATCTTCAAGAGAGGCAAAAAAGAAAACAAAGAACCCAAAAGCACAAGGAAAAATTTCCATTTTAGCCTCTACCACTAGAGTCCATTGTGTAGAGACCCACTTATGTAATTTTGGCAATGTCAACCAAAGAAGACTAAACCTACAAATCAAAACTTCTCTAAAAAAAAGAGATATTGTCAATCGCATCATGGCTAGATCTGCTAGAATGTTTGTGAAAGAGTAGGGGAGGCATCCTAGGGTAGCACTCAAATTAATAGGAGGAACACGACTTGAAAGGTTACACAATAGGTTAGTGAAGGAGGCCTTAACTAGCAAGGAGGAAGCCGACCTAGATGCAACATCACTAGGGTCACGTTATAATGAGTTTTTAGTTAGTTCATTTAATATATATATATATATATAAATAATGAGACATATAGCTAATGTCAAATTTTATTATTTATATTATAATGGTCTTATACTTGCAAGCCCAAGGTTGATGATTTGCATTTCAAGCCTCTTCCAAGCCTAAAACCAAAACAAAAGTAATGGTTTAAAATTAAAAATTTTATTGAATGCATACCCACTACTGAATGCATACCTATTCTATAAAGGACTATGCATGTGGTTTAAAAAGAAACATGTAAATATATCTATTATAATTCTATTTTTAGTAAATATATTAACATCTCTTTGTAAATTTTTATTATATAGAACTATAAGTCAATAAAGAATATTCTTGCACTTTTTATATAACTTTCTATATCAATATTTTGGAAATCCATCTCATATCTAATTGCTAAAGGGATTCAATTAGAAGAACAATGTTCAAGTGCAATCAAGGACAATGAAATTCCTTACTTATAGATACTTAAGTAATTATTATATATCTACAGTTGCATCTATCCCAATCTCTATCGAATGAATTGACATCTTATGCTATGCAATTGTTATGAGATGATGTGTGTGTTCGTCGATCACATTGAAATTCACTTCAAACTTTCAAAATAAATCTACATGTTACATATTCTTTTCTTGAGAAACCATCTCATTATAAATGTGGTTCATGAAAAAAGGTAATAAGATAATGATTCTCAAACCTGGTCTTGTTAAGAATCCACATTCTACTACAATATCATTCAAAGAATAAAGCAATACTTGTTCAAATAAATCTCTTAAATTTATTTTTTTAATTACCAAGATTGTACTATAGGCTTGTAATTGATAATTCAATGCTTAATAGAAGAAATCAATAAAGGGTAATTAGTAGAGGTCTCTTTCAAATACACTGTATGACAATTCAAACTATTAGAATATTGTGTTTCATATTTTATTTGTTTCTCTGTCAAATATATGAATCTAAATATATTTAAATAGATAATGTGTGTGGCTAAATTTAACTCTTGCACGAGAGATGACTCTATGTGAGAAATATATTAGAGTGTGATTAAATATAATTTATATATTTTAAAAAATGGAAATATGAATGCTTGCAATTTATTTTCCTACACATACTTGCCTTCTTTATTTAAATGAAAGATATAACATTCTTTCAGTGTTCCCTATTCTTTATCTAATTATCTTTCTACATTGAACTTGTTCTAGGCTTCTTCTACACTCTAGGGTTGTTTTAGATGACATGTAGAATAAAAATCACTCTTGATTTGGTGGGTATAGTGATGCCCATATCCTTATAAACCCATATAAAGTTTGGAAAATCATAGAAAGTGGAACAAATGAATCCATTCCTAGAATATCTTTTACAACATGTTGTAGAGATGACACCTTCCCCAAATCTTCTAAACAAAACACCTTCCCCTTTCCATATTAGTTTTTGTTACTTCTTCAAAATCCCTTTCTTGCACGTGAGGATGGATTACAAGATAATTCGGATCCCATTCTATAGTTGTGGAGGTGTTTTCCACTAGAAGAAGGAATGATTTATGCAAGTTGAAGGTTATTTCTTCATGAATAACTTTAAATTATTCTCGTCTTCTTGTTCCTCACTAATGGAAAAAAAATAATTCAATAAATTACGAGGAGCACGTTAGTTTGGGTATCCATGATAGATACAAGAAAATATTATTAAAGGTAAGAATAGCTACAAAAAACTAGCACACTATGAAGATTTGATTTTTATAGGTGGCTCATTTGAAATCACACCAGCTTCTCTAGTAGGGATCGCTTATTAATGTGATTTTAGATCAGCCATGTAAACAAGTTAAATCTTAGAATGTATTGTTTAAGTCAAAATTAGTGAATATATAGAGGTGAATCCACTCACATATATCTTGTTTAATTTAAGCTAATATCTTTACCTATTAATTGTTTAAATTTGATCAACTAAATTTTTTTTTCTAGTTATTATCCCTGCAATGCTTTTGTTAATTGCAAAGGCATACAAATCAAGGAGAAAAATTCCCCAAATAAAATCTCCTCTATTTTAAAATAAAATGAATGGTACCACGACTTCAAATTAAACATACAAAAAATTTATACCATTGAATATACTCAACCAAATGGCACTTATAAATATTTAACCTAAGGCCCAACTATTATAAACTCAAATATTTAGAAAAATAATATTTTTTTAAAGATAAGTTTGTATTTATAACTAGCCACTATGCAATAGATCTTCTATGGCGATGATACTTAATTTTAGAGAGAAAATGTATTTGAATTTAGTATTGCAATTGTTGGAGATATCAAATATTAGGGTCTGAATTTGTAGGGCACCAAATTATGGCTATACATCACAAATATCTATTTTAATTAAGGAAAGAAATAGAGAGCATATGGAAAAGGAATGAAGAAAAATGGGGAAGAATTGAAGAAAAAATAAAACACAAAACTGCTACACAACAATAAGTCTTTTATTCCAAGCATTGATTGGAGTGGATGGGTCCTCCTACTCAAAGGATGAGGATATCAAAAGTGTGGTTGTCTCCCTTTTGTTCCTTTCTTAATCCCCAGCCTCCTCAACACCCCATGATTTTTGAAGCCTCTAATAGGTTGATTTGGGCTATTCCTAACATTATTGACCAAGCGGACCTAATTTTCATGGAGTGTAAGTTCTCTGTTGAGAAAGTCAAAGAAGCGGTCTTTTCCTTTGGACCCTTCAAATCTCTACCTCCAAATGGGTTTCCCCCTTTCTTCTTCAAATAATATTGGGACATTGTGGGATTGGACATAATTATGGCTATGAGAAAATTTATGTCTTCAATTTCCATACTAAAAGAGATTAATAAAACCTTCATTGTCTTAGTCCCCAAAAATCTAGGTGTCGATCACATGTCTGAGTTCAAACCTATAAGTGTCTACAATACTCTTTATTAAATATTTTCTAAGTTCCTTTTCAATCGTATCAAGCCTTTTTTGGGGGAAGTTGATTAATAGAAATCAAGAGGGCTTTGTTCTTGGTAATTAGATTTTTTATGTTGTTCGTGTTGTTCATCAAACCCTTCATTTTGTGGAGAATAATAGCAGAGAGGTACTTCTCTTGAAATTGGATATCTCTAGATACTATGATATGGTCTCATGACATTTTCCCTCATTGGTATTAAGTACATTTGATTTTAGAGGTAAGTTTATGAAATTAATTGAGGCCTATTTTAAAACTCCCTCATATTTAGTGTTGGTCAATTGTGCTTGTCAAGGATTTTTCTCTTTGTTTGGTGATCTTAGGCAAGGCAATACTCTATCTCCTTATCTATTCATTCTTATGGTCAATGTCGACTACAAAATTAAAAAAAGAATGTTCTTCAAGGTATCCTTAAAGGAATTGAACCCTTTTTTATCCCATTTTTTTATCTCACTAAAAATTTATGGATGATACCTTGTTACTTGTTTTAGCTTTGGTGGCAAAGGCTAGAGGTTGGAACTCCATACTATTAGACTATGCTAGTGCTTCGGGACAAAAAATTACCTTGGACAAGAGTGATCTATGCTTCATGAATGTCCCCCATGATATTCAGATTCGCATTGAAAGGATTATAAATTGCTAGATTTCTAGCCTCTCGTCTTCTTCCTTGGGCTTACCTTTGACTACTAGGAAGGTGTAGGAGTTGGTCTGGATTGGGCTCCTAGAAAGGATTCAGAGGAATCTGGTTTGCTGGAAAGGTGCTCTTCTAAGTAATGTGAGAAAGCACTAGCTTCTTAAAGCTTCCCTCTAGAGTGCTTCTATTTATCTCCGACCCGTTTTTCATATCTTGAAATCCTCAACTAAGAAGCTAGATCAAATTCAAAGAAGGTTCCTTTGGTCAAGAGTCAAACAAGAAAATAGAATTTCCCTTCTGGATTGGGATAAAGTTTATTATAATAAGAGATCTGATGGCCTCGACATTAGGAATGCCCACTCTCTAAATCTTGTCCTTATGGCTAAGGTTTCTTGGACATTTGTTTTTGAAGGTGTGGACTGGTTGGTTTTCATGCAAATTTTCCTTACTGTATCTATTCATTCTCCCTAGTCAATTTAATAGAAATATAAAAAAAATTGGTTTAAATATGCACTCACAAATTAACACCTAAAGTTTTAGATTTTAAATTTATAAATCAACCTAACGCCTAATCCTTTCTAATTATCCATTACCTTTTACCCTAAGAAAAATAAAATAAAACTATATGCTAGTGCATTGTATAAAGGAATAAACTTAAATTTTCCTTTATCATTAATTCAATAATAATAATCACTCATTTAAATCTACATTAGCATTCAAGAACCATCGTATAAATATTACTACATCATCAAACTACATTCTAAGTGTGTGTGTACATGTATACATACTTATATACACATGTATATATATACATGTGTGTATATATATATATATATATACGTATATACATATACATATATATGTGTAAAGTGGAAAATCGCGATCGAACCCTAGTTGCTCTCCCCTCTTCCAACTCCAAGGAGAGAGAAGGGAGGTTCACTAGGGTTGATGGTTTTCACTTAGGGGAGAGACTTTACATTCAAAAGAGGGGTTGAAACCCACAAGATCCAATCCCACACAATGCAAGATTGGATGCTAAATGAGTTTCAAGGGTTAAGACAGCAAGGCTACCCTCTTTTGTAAAGAATGTGCATAGAGGAATTGAGCTAGAAATGCATAGAAAGTGATAAAGATTCGCTTATAAACTGAGTTAGGGATATAGTATGAAGCTACGGACCTGGAATTAGTAGTAAAATGTCGATACGGCACTGTCCTGCAAATTTGAGCAAAAGTTGTCGGGACGATGGCGCCCAGCGCCACGGTCCTCCGAAAAATCCGCGAAACGAAGGGGGATCTGTTCGTCTCTGCACAAGGATTCCAGATCTTCAATTTCAGCCGCGTACCTACAACTACACACAGAAAAGAGAAGATGATTGGGGGGGTTAGGGATTAGGGGTTTGCCTTTAGGTCAAACCCCGGTTTTGGAATTAACCAAGAAATGAGCAAGTGCTGTAAATGTAAATGACTGTAAAACAAGTACTAATACCTTGTTCTAAGGATGTTTGTATCCTTATGTGCGAAGGTTTAGATGTTGTATGTTGTATGTTGTAGTAGTATGTGATCTCCTCTTCAATGGTTGAATCCTTGTCTTGAATGCAACACTTAGCCTTGAATGGAGACTTGAAATGATCAATTGCTTGAAGGAATGCTTGAATGCTTGAATGCTTGAGTATAGTTTCCACGCCTTTTCCATCATATCGAATGAAAGAGGAAAATGTAGTTTATATACTTGTCAATTAGGGCTGATAGACTGATTTTCCCGACCTTAGGCCGACTAGGAAAGATAATTTCCAAATTGCAAACAAAAAGACCCGAGACCCCTTAGGAGACCGGGCCCAAAATAGGACCCAGGGACCAGGGCGCTGGGCGCCCTGGTCCTGAAGGACCAGGGCGCTGGGCGCTCTGGTCCCACCTCCCGGGACAGCAGGGTGCAAAGGAGGTTCAGGCCAGGGTGCAAGAAAATGCAGTTTTCAGTGTCATAATCAGGTTTCGGGGTCTCCATTCAGGTTGCATGTTGCGTCGCCATCGTGAAGAATGAAATGCAGTCGAAATTGTAAGTGTCGCAATTTTAGGACGCTACATTTAGCCCCCACTTTAGCGGGAGTATGTATGCTCATACTTCCGGTAAAGTACAAGGAACAATCATTGAAAGACTTTCACCATGTCAAGGAGGCAAGACACACCAAGCCCCCAGTGGACTAAGGATCTTACGACTTCGATTGACAAAGTAAAAGGGAAGATCACAAGGGAGAACCATGACTGTCAGTAGTAAGGTTCCCTCACTATGAGTCATGTAAGAAAGATATCAAAAATTCTCAAGGCAAGGTTAAATTTGCCAAGAAATTCTCAAGTATCTTGAAAAGATATGAACGGGATGTATGCCCCCCTACGTTAAAGCGATCGCACACGCCTCACCAAGGGTGATTGCTTTAAGGTAGTGATACATATAAGAATGAGAAAGGAAAGGAGCACGTTATCATAAGGATTTAGCCCCCAAGTGTGAGATAAGCCCAAGGATAATAGACACAAAACACAAAGCACGAGGTGACTTCGCTTTCCTTGGGGTCAGTATGCTGTATGATAAGTCATGTATATATATCATATGTATGTATGCATAATTGTTCTTCATTCCCCAATCAAGGAAGGTCACCTAGAAGAAGGGAACACATGTGTCTTTTGAGTCAACATGAGAGAGATCGAGAGATCTCAATGCTTTGCATCGTCCTCAAGTAGACAACACTAAGGACAACAAATAGAAGAATGAGAATAACATATAGAAGAAGTAACACAAGAGAGGAGGAGAGAATCTGCTATGCTAATGTAACTAGTCTAGCACGTCATCTACCCCCCAATCTTGTTGATCAATGTTTCGGGAAGGCAGGGAACACGCTAGAGGAGGAACATCCAACACAGCAGATGGAGCTATCACAAGATCCAAACAAGGGCTATGTTCATGTTCCGAGCCACGTTGTTCTTGTCTAGGAGCTAGGATAAGTGCTTTAGAAAATTCGTTAGATAAATGGTTATTAATATCAACAAGTTCATATTCACTATCAGAAGCAAGAGACGTATTTTCATCATGAATAACATTTTCATCTATATCATCATCAAGATTTATAAAAATAGGATCTTTAACTCGCACAGGATCAAGACCATCATGCATCTTATATTTAGGAGATTTAGGCTCAATGTCCGGCTGAGGAGAAAATGGAATAATGCTTGTTGAAGGTGTTTTTGGAGATTTCAAAGTTTGAGAAGCAGCTGCTTGAGCTCTAAGACGACGCTTTCATCGGCGTTCACGTGCAGAACGATTTCGTCTAGTCTTAGTAGGAAGTGAAGAAGATTGAGGAGGAGGAATGTTCTCATCCCTATCACTTGGGTGTTTAGGTTGTGGTCTCTTAGGCTGGATAATAGGAGAAGAAGAAGGTCTCTTCTCTCTATAAAAAGAAGGAGGAGGAACTGCTCCATATAAAGGAGGAATTTTTGGTTTAGGAAGAAGACCAAGTCCATCATGACGAGGAGGTATAGGTCTACTTTTAGGAAGTTTATTAGATATAGACATAGTCACATCCATAGGGATGGGTTGGGAATCTTCTTGAGGAAAGACATTAGTTTTATCTTTCAAAGGAAGAACTTCCTTCTCAAGAATGATAGGAATGTCAAGTTTAGGTGTTCTAGGTTCACTTAAAGATAGGATCATATCTGTTTTCCATTTTTGATAAGATTTGAAAAGATGATCACTTCGCGGAGGAAGAGATTGGAATTGTTTAGGCCAAAAGTAATCAATAGGAACGCTAGAAGCTCTTTCAGCTGGTTTAAAGAGACTATGATTGACAGTAAAAACTTCACCATTATGGGGAAATTTCAAACACTTATGTATAGGAGAAGCAATAGCTTTCATGGAAGATAGCCAAGGATAGCCAAGCTTCACACGAAATTGTTCGGAAGATGGAATAATAGCAAAGTTCACATCAAGGGATTTGTTATGGACCTCAATAGGCAATGTAATAGAACCAATTGCAGGAGAAGAAAATGCATCAAATAGTTTCACAATCACATCTGTTTTGTCATAAATCACTTGATTCAATTGCAAAGTAAAAAGAAATTCTTCAGTAATAACATTAATCATGCACGAAGGATCAATAAGCACTCCACGGCAAGGTGTATTCTTGACTTTTGCAACTATGTATAAAGGACCATCAGGTGCCCTAATAGTTTCACTGGAATCAAATGTGATGGAAGGTTCTTTAGGGTTTTCTTGCTGCTCTACAAAGTTAATCACATTCGGAGTCATAGACACAAGACCATCAGATGAAAAAGAGGAATCATTAGTCTCAATCGCATTAGAGGTATGAGAAGGTAATGGATCAGTGAAAATCTAAAGATTTTGATTAGGAGGAGCTACAGATGTGTTGCCTTTATCATTCACTCCAGAAATAGAAATAGTATTATTATCAATCAAATCTTGAATTTTACCCTTTAAAGAAAAACATTTTTCAGTATCATGCCCAGGCTGACGATGAAATTGACAAAAGGCTTTGTTATCAAAATAAGGTGAAGTAATCTTTGCAGGATCAATTTGCCTTATAGGAGGAAGAGTAAGCACATTTTGTTCCAATAACTTATTCATAATACTATGCAATGATTCATCCAAAGGAGTATACTTTCTTTCTTTCGTGAAAAATTTAGAAATAGGAGGCACACCTGATGCTGCATTCACATTGTTGTTGATGATGTTTTCATTGAATTTGATGGAATCTCTGTTCGGTTTAAACTTCCCAAATGGTTGTTGACTGCTATCACCCTTATCACTCGGAGCCATAGGATGTGATTGTTCCATTTGACTCACAGTCAGTTGATAATTGTGAAGAGTTGCACACAACTGTTGGAAAGAAGTAAACTCAGAAAACAGAAGTTTGTCTCGAATATCTTTTTGTAAATTAGAAATAAAGATTCTTTGAATATCATTGTCAGGCACTGGAAAAGAAATTTGAGCATACAAATGCTTATATCTACCAATGAAATCAGTCACTTTTTCTTTAACACCTTGTTTACAATGCATTAAATCAATCAAAGTAACTTTAGGACTTATATTGTTTTGAAATTGTTGAATGAAAGCATTTGCAAGTTGTTCAAAAGAAGTAATAGAATAAGAAGGCAACGAGCAATACCATTGTAGGGCTTTGTCTCTTAATGTTCTAGTGAACAGTTTTGCAAGCAACCTTTGGTCATAAGCAAAATCAGTACAGATTGTTTGAAAGGTCTTAACATGTGTTAGAGGATCGCCCTTACCATTATAAAGCTCCAAATGCGGAATTTCAACATGTTTAGGAGGAATAGCTCGAACAATGTCAAGAGAAAGTGGGCTCGCAACATCAAATGTGGGCACACTAAACTTAGATTGGTTCATAGAGGCAATTTGTTGCTGTAAAGAAGAGACAGTTTGTGCAAGATTGTTAATGGTTGCTTCAGTTGAAGGGTTCATATTAGGTGTGTTAGATTGAGATGGAGGTGTTATGTTATTGAAAGAAGGCAAAGAGTAAGGTGGTGGGACCCTATGATAGTTAGTCATAGGAGATGATTGAACAGGAGGAACACTACAAGGAGGAATGGAATGATTGAATGAATTGCCCCCTTGCATCACGTTCATTTGTGGAGATATAATAGGGACACTCATTGAAGGAATGAATGAAGAAGTTGGATTGAATGAAGGAAGAGGGTTAATTGAAGAAGAAGGATTGCCCCCATGACTGGTGATCACAGGAGGAATGTCTTGTGTAGAAGTAGCCATTATATTTGATGTAAAGGTAGGTATGCTAGCAATAGAAGTCATCAAAGGAATAGAATGATTGACTTGAGTAGGAGGTTGTGTATAACCCAAACTTTCAGCACAACTCTTCATAGGCATCACATTCGAATCCACAATGTGTGCAATACCACGCAAAATATCAATTCCATTCTTATCACTTTGAAGCATACGTTTTAGACCCTCAATTAAAGCAAGAGCTTGACTATCGGGGTATTCATGAGACATCCATTGTCGAAAATCATCAAATTGGTTATCCAATTTTGAAAGTTGTTCTTCAGAAACCTCATGGAGAGCTTCTTCATCATTAGGAGGATCAGAGGAATTACCCATGTCCTCATTAAAAAGGCTATTCAAATTAGGTTCCATCTCAGTAATTAAACCTCGGAAAGACTTAATTCTACGGCTTCGTCTAACGGGAATAGTGTAAGTAGGGCTTATTGTTGTAAAACTCATGCACTAGAGAAGGAGAGAAAATTTTGATTTTAGAGGTAGCAATTTTTAGTAAAATCAGCCAATCTTCTGGATTTAAGCTGTTAAATGCAATCACGACAGTCTCCCGAAATTTCGGAAAAAATGTCCGGGACTGTGGCGCTCGGAGTGCAACACGGTCCTTGCAACTTTTTTCGAAATTTGCAGGGATGAAAGGTATGATGATTTTAAAGCCAATCTGAAAAAATTGAGTGATTTTACGATCTGTAGATAGGCCAAATTAAAGTTGCAATCTCAAAATTGAACCCTACCTAGATTGTCAAAAAATGCAAAATTTGAATTTTGAAAAAGAGAGGGAAACTGAAATTTTGAATTTTATGATTTTAGAGGGAATGCCAAAAGCAATGTAAGTTTTGAAATTCAAAAGTTGACTCAATTTCACGCAAAATTCAATTTTGAAAACGGAAATCAAAGTTGTTGTAATTAAGCACTTAATTTCAAAAGTCACAAAATGCAAGAATTTGAATAAAGCACTGAAATTTTTAATGAATGTTAACACACTTTTCAGATTTAGGACAGTAAGAACACAATTTTGACACAAAATTTCAGTTTCAATGATTTTTGAATGTTTAAAAGCCTTAATCCAAGCAATCACAAGACCAACTTTGACTGTAATTTTGAAGGTGTTAAAATTGATAAAATCAGCCAAAATTCTGGATTTTAGCAGGAAAATACAGTAAGATCTCGCTCCCGAAATTTCGAAAAAAATGTCGGGGACGATGGCGCTCGGAGTGCACACGGTCCTCGCAACTTTTTTCCAAATTTTCAGGGATGAAAGATATTGTGATTTTATTGCGGAATCCAAAGTTACAGCTGATTTGGAGATGTTTTGATCAGTGAAATTGTCAGTCAAAGGTTGAATCAAGAAGGTTTCAAAAATTAGGGTTTTGACACTTAACCACTTAATTTTCAAAATTAAAGCACAAATATGAATTGATAATTTGTAATAGAAGGATAGATCTGAAACAAGCATTAACATTTAAACATTTCACAAGCTTAATTACTAAAAAGAAATTTTAGGGTTTTTATGCAATCACCTCTAAAATTTTGCAAAAGATCAAACATGGAAATGTAATCAATTTTTTCAGATCTAAGCATGAAAAATCAGAAAGGATGTTCATGTCGGGTTCACCAAAATGTAAAGCGGAAAATCGCGATCGAACCCTAGTTGCTCTCCCCTCTTCCAACTCCAAGGAGAGAGAAGGGAGGTTCACTAGGGTTGATGGTTTTCACTTAGGGGAGAGACTTTACATTCAAAAGAGGGGTTGAAACCCACAAGATCCAATCCCACACAATGCAAGATTGGATGCTAAATGAGTTTCAAGGGTTAAGATAGCAAGGCTACCCTCTTTTGTAAAGAATGTGCATAGAGGAATTGAGCTAGAAATGCATAGAAAGTGATAAAGATTCGCTTATAAACTGAGTTAGGGATATAGTATGAAGCTGCGGACCTGGAATTAGCAGTAAAATGTCGATACGGCGCTGTCCTGCAAATTTGAGCAAAAGTTGTCGGGACGATGGCGCCCGGCGCCACGGTCCTTCGAAAAATCCGTGAAATGAAGGGGGATCTGTTCGTCTCTGCACAAGGATTCCAGATCTTCAATTTCAGCCGCGTACCTGCAACTACACACAGAAAAGCGAAGACGATTGGGGGGTTAGGGATTAGGGGTTTGCCTTTAGGTCAAACCCCGGTTTTGGAATTAACCAAGAAATGAGCAAGTGCTGTAAATGTAAATGACTGTAAAACAAGTACTAATACCTTGTTCTAAGGATGTTTGTATCCTTATGTGCAAAGGTTTAGATGTTGTATGTTGTATGTTGTAGTAGTATGTGATCTCCTCTTCAATGGTTGAATCCTTGTCTTGAATGCAACACTTAGCCTTGAATGGAGACTTGAAATGATCAATTGCTTGAAGGAATGCTTGAATGCTTGAATGCTTGAGTATAGTTTCCACGCCTTTTCCATCATATCGAATGAAAGAGGAAAATGTAGTTTATATACTTGTCAATTAGGGCTGATAGACTGATTTTCCCGACCTTAGGCCGACCAGGAAAGATAATTTCCAAATTGCAAACAAAAAGACCCGAGACCCCTTAGGAGACCGGGCCCAAAATAGGACCCAGGGACCAAGGCACTGGGCGCCCTGGTCCTGAAGGACCAGGGCGCTAGGCGCTCTGGCCCCACCTCCCGGGACAATAGGGTGCAAAGGAGGTTCAGGCCAGGGTGCAAGAAAATGCAGTTTTCAGTGTCATAATCAAGTTTCGGGGTCTCCATTCAGGTTGCGTGTTGCGTCGCCATCGTGAAGACCGAAATGCAGTCGAAATTGCAAGTGTCGCAATTTTAGGATGCTACAATATGTTGTAATAAGATGAAGCAGTGACAGTGTATGTTGTCATTGATGTCAATAGGTAAACCGGTATGAACTGGTATGAAGATTGGAAGCGGTTATGGTCAACCGGGATGGAGTGGATCGGTGTCGGGGTTCACTAAGTGTGACTGTCTGTTGGTAGTCCTTATTCAGCTCTAGGGTTTCTGGTTTGGCCTATGTGGTGCAACCAATGACAATCTATGATGAGTTAGTTAAGAGATAAGGATGAGATCATGGTGCCACATCAACTATGTGCTTGTGATCATGAAGATCAAATGCATTTGAATGTCTACCTTGGGAATGCGTAATGTTCTGAGTGGTGTATGAAGTGCGTGTGATGGGTTACTGACTTCTAGATACGATGAATATTGAATGATGTAGAATGAATTGAGATCTGTTTTAGATCACTTCATTCAATGTAATGGATCTAATGGTCAGGATTGGACCACTTGTAATTGTAAACCTAAATTGTTTAGGGTTTAGGGTTTATGCTACAAACCTAATTGTTGTCTATAAGGTTGATTATGTTTGTTATTGTTAGTATTGGCAAACAATGTGTTTGTGTGTTGAGATACTTGCCCAACTAGAGTGTGGAACCTGTAGAGTGTGATTGTAGAGGATAGGAGCTGAAAAGGATATGCCTTAGCAAGTAGTGTTGTTATCAGATCAGAGCTTTACCTGCTGACTTCTAACCATTTCAATAGAAGGAAAATCCCTTGACCGGGTAGCTTTATCAGGCTTGTTGCATATCCTCTAACCAGGTGACTCAAGTTCATTGAGTTCTTTAAATCCTCTAGTGAGATAACCTTTATTAGGGTTTCAACCTTTAACATGGTATATAGCCATCCCTTAACCAGGTCATCTCTAAGAGGATTGGTTCCTAACAAAACCCTATTGTAAAGAATTTAACCGAACTAGGCTCCTAGTAGAGCAGACTTCGAAAGAGTTCAAAACAAGCTTGTGGGTATTCATCCCCACCATGGTTTTTCCCATTTGGGTTTCCACATGGAAAACGTGTGTTATGGGTTGTGAGTTTTCATGTGATGATTGAGTAGTTGTTGATTTAGTTATGCATGCAGTGCTATATGATTGTGGTATTATTGATACAACTCATGCTTGATTATATCAGGAAGTAGTCATCAAGATTTAAGGTTTGTCAAATGTTGTTTGAAGTATCCATGTTCAACCGATATACCCATGGTTGAGTTCAATGGTGAAGACAATTGGTCAACATTGTTTTAATATGATAAAGTGTTGAGAAAGTTTTTATTTGTACTGATTCAACCCCTCTCTTAGTACTAGTTAGGGTATCATTTGTTTATCATTATTCATCAATTGGTATCAAAGCAGCTCTAGGTCCTCAGTGATATAAGCTTAACCGCTTGAGGTAAAAGATCCTTCTTTAATGATGAAGAGAGAAGGTCCTAATTTCAATAGGGATAATTTCAAAATATGGAGCGATAGAATGAAGATTTATATCAAGAGTTTGGGTGCTCAACATTGGATCTATGTTGAGAATTCCTATGTAATCCCGACTGGCACTCTAACCGATGATTAGAAAAGAGAGATTCAAGAAAATGAGCAAGTCATGGAAGCCCTTATTAGCAGCCTGTCCGATATTGAGTTCATTGATGTAGAAGATAAGGACACTCCTAAGGATGTATGGGACACACTGGAAACCATTTATGGTGGCGATGAGCATATCAAGCAGGCTAAGGAAGAAAGACTTAGAGGAAAATTTGAAGACATGAGGATGGTTGAAGGTGAGACCATTCAACAATATGGCATAAGGATCAAGACTGTGGTTGGAGATATCAAGAGCACTGGTGGAACAATTGATAATGCCACCGTTGTCAATAAAGTTATGAGATCATTGTTACCGATCTATGCAATCAGGGTTGCCGCTATTTAGGAGTTAAGATTTATCGACAAGACAAAGGTATCTCTAGACTCTATCATTGCAAAGTTGACTGCATATGAATTGAATAGCTATGATGGTAGAGTTTAGAAGATAGAGTCATCTTTTAGAGTGTCTGTTTCCTCCGCACCAACCATAAAAGGAAAAGAAGTCAGCACCAGTTATGAATCTAGGCCAAAATGAGACATGGATGATGAGGAGATTTTGATGGAGTTTGAAGCTCTTCTTACCAAGAAACTTCCAAAAGGCACTAAAAAATACAGAGGTAAGCTTCCTCTAAAAAAAAATTCCTGCAATAAGATAGGACATATAGGTGTTAACCGTCCTAACAATGAAAATAAGGATAAACCAGAAAGGTTTAGAACACATAAAGGAGGAGGTAGGAGAACTTGTCTTGTTGTAGTGGATGAAGGTGTTACCGATGAAGAATCTGAGGATGAAGAGAATGAGGACATAGTGTTTGTAGGTGTAAAGGAAGAGGTGTCTGATCAGAAAGCCCTTGTCTCTCGTATTGACAACTCTAATGAGTGGATCATTAATAGCGGGTGTTCTCACCACATCACTAGTGACCGAAGAAAGTTTATGTCTCTAGATGAATATGATGGAGGTGTTGTCTGGTTTGGCAATGATCCACCTTGCATGGTGAAAGGAAAAGGATCCATCTCACTGAATGGAAAAAGTAGTGTGAATGATGTCTATTGGGTGGAAGGCCTTAAGCACAACCTTTTGAGTGTTTCTTAGTTGAACGACAAAGGATAAGTTCTAGAGTTCAAAGGTGGAGTCGACAGAATAATTAGAAAGAGCACGCTGAACTTGTTACCATTGGTAAGTAGACTAGAGGAAACTTGTTTCACCTGAATGCCAAGATTAGTCAATGCCTCATGGCGAAGTTTGATGATAGTTGGATATGGCATAGGAGACTTTGTCATATGAATTTTGATAATATTGTAAAGGCTAGTAAGATAAAGGCAGTTAGAGGATTGCCTTTGTTGAATGAACCAGAGAATGCTTTATGCAGAGAATGTCAACTTGGGAAGATGTCTTTCTCAACATTCAAAGGTAAGTCTTTTTCAACAAAGAACTTACTTGATCTTGTGCACACTGATCTATGTGGTCCAATGAAAACTAGAAGCATTCAGGGATTTCATGATTCTTACCGATGACTACTCAAGAATGATGTGGGTCACATTCTTGAAAGACAATTCTAAGGTGTTTGGAAAGTTCAAAGCCTTTAGAGCATTGGTGGAAAAGGAGAGCGACAAAAGAAAAAAATGTCTAAGAACTGATCAGAGAGGTGAATTCACTTCTGATGAATTCAACAAGTACTATGAAGAGAATGACATCAAGAGGCAGTTGTTTGCCCCAAGGACACCACAGTAGAATGACATAGCAGAAAGGAATAATAGTACTATAGTTGAAGCTACCAGAACTATGTTGATCCAAGGAAAGGTTGCTCACAATTTTTGGAGAGAAGTGGTGAGCACTCCAATCTATACCATGAACCGGGTACTCATCCAGAAAGGTAAAGACAAAACCCCCTATGAGTACTGGAACAGGAGAACTCCTAATGTGAGTTATTTCAAGGTGTTTGACATTAAGTACTATATCAGGAGAGGTGAGCATCTGAGTAAGTTTGATGCTAAATGTGATGAAGGAATATTTATGGGATATTCCACTAAAAGAAAATCTCTCAAATGCTACAACAACAGGACTCAGAAAATTGTTGAGAGTATCAATGTCAGGGTTGATAAATCCCCCGAGGAGCCTGAGGAAACCGCCAACAAGAAAGCAGAAGATGATCTGGGTGTAGCCTTCTGGAAACTGGTTAAGAAGGAAACAAGTTGCAAACACTAGAAAGACCTCAGTATTCCTATACCGGTAGAAGTTGCAAAAGGTGAAGAAGAAGATGAAGTGGAAAAAGAAGAGGAAAAGGAAGCAAAACCAGCTAGGGTCATTCCTAGGTATGTGAAACTACATCATGATCTGAAGAAGGTCATAGGAGATAAAGATGCAGGGATACCCACAAGGAGAAAGATGAAAGAAAACTCTTGGATGATTTTAGAATTTGAGCCTAAGACCACTAGAGAGGCACTTACCGATGAAGACTGGATAAAGGAAATGGAAGAGGAGTCGGACTAGATTGAAAAGAATGCAACATGGTCCTTGGTACCCAGACCAAAACACAAGAATGTTATAGGTACCAAATGGGTCTTCTGGAATAAGATGAATGAAGAAGGCATTGTGGTAAGGAACAAGGCAATACTTGTATGCAAGGGTGATAGGGAGTTTGCTAGGAAGTGCTCAACAAGGATGTTTTAAGACTAATGGTTCAATTTGTTTCCCAAAGAATTGGTTGAGGTTGTTGTATATGTTTGCAAATTCATTCTTATGGTTTCAATGCCAAGCAACTCATGCATCACTTTCCAAACAAACTCCCTTTTTGAGTGAGCTCATCCCCTTGCTCATCCACTTTTGGCTATATCCAACCATTACAACCTTCCTACACATTCCTCTTTCCTTTAGGAATTATTCTAATTGTTCTTTGTCATTACAAACTCCTCCAAATGGTTTAGGAACCTAAGAAAAAGTATTGTCTTTGACCTTGTGTAATTTTGGGATAATTAAGCATTTTTGGTCTTCTTACTCAAGCCCTTTGCTAGGCTACAAACCACAAATGTCTCTGTCATACTGTCAAGAAGGTGGAGGTGTGTCCTTCAATGTCCCTAGACAAATATCTATAGGTTCTTCAAGTTCTACCAAACCCAAACCAATCGGGTTCTTGAAAAGTGTGAATTTTGCAGTCAAAAGGCTTGTAGCCCGTGGAGGCCTAATTGGCACCTTTTTACTCACCCAACCCAACGATGGGAAATTCCTCCAACAAAATTGATTTGGATGGTGTTTTAGAGGAATATGCTAGCATATAAATTCCTCCAACAAAATTGATTTGGATGGTGTTTTAGAGGCATATGCTAACATATTTTCATGGTTTAGGCCATTGTTATTGCAAAATGAGAACTGTCCACCATTTATGGCACTTTTGTAGGGTTTGGTAGGGTTTAGACCCAACCACATTGGGAAATCATTGCAACTCTACTAACCAAGTTTTCAAACTATAGTACACCTTCTGCCATCTCATGTAGGGCCTTTTTTTACTACTATCCTATAGGCATTAGTCCAAACACATGGTGCACAAACTGAAAATCTAAAACATGTAAGTGACTGTTACAAAAACTACTCATAGAAACTTCACTGTTACAACTACATTCCAAGGTGTTAGAAGTTCATCCCAAACTCTTCCATGGAAATAATAAATCTCCAAACACTTATGAGGTTCTTATAGCAATATTGAGGTGTGTTTTCAAAGCTTGAAATAGGCTCTTGAATTACCTTTGCTCATACTGTCATTAAAAAAATAGTGAATTATTTGTCATACAAATCAAACTAAGAATACTTAATAAGAAGTACCATGCTCTGACAAACCAAGGTGACTCACAATACCCTTGGAAACATGTTCAAACCTCTGACTCACATATTTGTTCACTCCAATTGTTCTTGGGTGCAAATTTTGAGTTCTTGTTCATGATACTAGCCAAGTAATCAATACTTGCCTAGTTTTCACTCAAATCCATCCACCAAGAAAATTTATGACTCAAAAAGAAATATATAAATAATGTACATGCATAAACCAACTTGAACCAATCCATTTTGGTGGGAGCCCAGGCCTGGATTAGTCAAGTTGTGGCATTTTCCAACCCCAAACCCTTGACAGAGTAGTGAGCACACAAAATGAGAGAATTTTTATTTCAGAAACTTGCAAAAGAGAAAATAGTGCAATGATCACTTGGAGAGAACTGAATAATCAATAGGAACACTTCTCAGAAGGTATGGTATGGACACAAGTGCTACAGTACAGACTGTTACTCCAAGGAAGGGAAAAACAGTGAGAAAAACCAAAATTTCATGATTTCTATTGAGATTCTCTTGTTAATACAATCACCAACCTTTCTCAAGGAAAATGGAGGCCTTCTTATAGTATTTCCAATTAGTTATCAATCCCTATATGGACATGAGGCTTCCACAACTACATTGTGTTAGAAAAATCCAGAAATGACAACTTTGACAACTTTTGCAAAGCCCAAATGACAACATTTCTTGCTCCAAAAGACATTTTTGACAACCTAACCTCATCAAATTATCTAAAAACATAAGAAATGATTAAAACCACTTATTAAACATGTTTCAATTCTTTGGAAAGCATTTGGAGACCTTTTAGGCAATTTTTCACATTTTTGCCAAAATTGTCAACTCAAAGCCTGAAAGGCAAAACTTGACCTCTTGAGCACAAAATCAGATCAAAACCACTAGACAAGACACATAATAGCCTAAAAAAAAATTATAAACCTAACGCAAGACATTAAAAACATGAAAGCATGAAATACTCAAAAAAGAGACTTTTACTCAACTAGGTGCTCCTGCACCAAAGGGATATGCTCAGGAAGAGGGAGAAGACTATGGAGAAACCTTTGCCCCAGTGGCTAGACTGGAAGGTGTTTGATTGCTACTTGCATTTGCAAAATTCAAGGGATTCAAAGTATACCAGATAGATGTAAAGTCTGCATTCTTGAATAGAATCCTAGGAGAAGAAGTGTATATTGAGCAACCAGATGGTTTTGCTTTGTCAGAAGATAGTAACATGGTGTGTAGATTACACAACACCCTGTATGGATTGAAACAAGCACCAAGGGCATGGTGTAGACACCTAAAATTATCATGTCTAATTAAATAAATATTTTATTTATTTAATTATTTTAAGCCTAATTCTTCTATTAATTGAATAAATCTTTATTTATTTAATTAATTCATTTATCCTCTTTTAGCCTTATTTCTCATTTAAATAAATACATTTATTTATTTAAATTACCCTTTTCCTAAATTAAATAAATATCTTATTTATTTAATTGATCCCACTTCTTCTATTAATTAAATAAATCTTTATTTATTTAATTAATTCATTAACCTTTTCTACCCATGACATATGTCATTCATCTCTTAATTCCTACACTACCTACCCCTCTCATTATTTTCTTATTTTCTTTTACCTACCCTCTAGTCCTAGCCAACCATTTATCTTTTACACCTCTCAATCTTATCCCTCCATTTCTTATAGTGTCTTCTATATAAGGAGATGCTTCCTTCATTATCAAACCCTCACTATGCATCCTGACTACTTGATCAATTGACTACACTACGCTTTGCACTCTCATATGTGATCCTACTTGCAACCACATTTCTATTCTTTGTTGAGCTCTTGTGCACATAAAATTTGAGAGAAAATATATAAAGCAAGATCAATGGAGATAGGAAGAATGAAGATTCAAACCCTATTGGATATGTGATGGTATAATCTTTGTGATTTCATTTGATTTGCATTGTCTTAGGTAATCTTCATATGTTATGGTGGATCTTTGTTGTTGTTAGGCTAGGGTTTTTGTGGTTGAATTCATTTAGTCTTTCATCATTGTTGTTATCCATTTTCACCATATACATTTTGGCACACCCGGTGGGATCCTTGTCCCTTTTGCATTTAACATCTTTTGTTGCAGATTTTGTTTTGAGGTTGCAGATCTGACATTTCCGACAACATTTTGATATTTCGCGTCTGCGCACTTTCGGATCGTGTTTTTGATTTTCTGCCGCGTCTGTGACATATGGAACCGCGTTTGCGTATTCGATAATATTTTTTTTTTTGATGATTTTGGGAAACGTGTTTGTATTCCATAGTCACGTCTATGAGGTCTTCAGACGTGTCTGCATTAGAAAAATGCATCTACATTCGGGAGCCGCGTTTGTGTTAGATCTAGGCATGTCTGTGTGTTCTGTCAACGTCTGTATCTGTGACAATTGCATTTGTGTTCGATTGTTGCATTTTTTTTGTTTCATTGATTCAATTTTGCGTCATTTGGATTTCAGATCTGGTTTATTTTGAGCTAACATTTTCAGATCTAGCGAACAAAAGTGGTGCATCTTATCTTGGTCAACAAATCATTTTGTTGAAGGCCCCTATTTCACAAAGTCTTTTGGATCTAAAATTTACCTAACTTGTGTGCGTGCAGGAAGGGGTGATTATTTGAAACAATCCAAACTACTAATAGATCTTTGTTGCAGGACCTTGGCAAGGGCTTTTGATCTTTGTTGTGTGCCTTGTTTTCATAGATTAGCAAACACTTCAATCAGTGCACTAAAATTGAATCATTGTCTTTTGTGTCTTGAGCAATAGGCTCTTTTTGTTTAATCTTTAGAGGGCCTGTCTCCCTGTGTGGTCATTAGGACTACTAGTGAGGAGAGAACGACCCAAGTGGTAGCAAAAGAAAAGCCATCTTCTTCCAAACCACTATAAATAACTGTATTCATGGTGAAAACTATGGATAACATGTGTTGATTAGTTCATACTGACACTATGTCTCCCCATAAACCCGTTTGATCAAATTTATTTGATCATTTGCAGGGCATAACCCCTACTGGCTGTGAGCCTTCTATATTTATAGAGCTGAAAGTGCTACATGTATGGCCACATGAGCGGATGCCCTTACTAGCACCTTTTGTTGAAATGTGGCGACTGATCAGCAAAGTACTGTACACTCAGCACGTATCCTCGTCGGGGTCCGGGGCCGGGCCGGGCCCCGGGCAGGGGTTCGGGGGCGGCAGCCCCCGAGAAATTTTTTTTTGCCGTTTTTGTTGATGAAAACCGACATTGTAATAAAACCCTAAAAAGGCCGACTTTGTTTGTTGCCCTAAAAACGCATGTTATAAGTCGCTGGGATGCTTAAGGCATTGTAAGGTTGATGTACTATTTTTGCTGGATAATAAGAAAGATTGGACGGCTGTGTATGGTGGACGTAACCCATTCTGGGTGAACCACGTTAAATCTCTGTGTTATCTGTGTCCTGTTTTATTTCTTTATCTTTTGTATTTAAATCTGCATATAATTGTTAGTTCATATTTGCTTCGGATCTGCTTGAAACCCTAACAATTGGTATCAGAGTGAGGTTTTCTGTAAATTGGCAGGACTTTCAGATTTGAGTGGGAGCAATGGAGGATTCCAAATTCAAGGTCGAAAAGTTTAACGGCCAGAATGATCAGTTATGGAAAATGCAGATGGAGGATTACCTGTATCAAAAGGATTTGTGGTGACCATTGGAAGGAAAGGCAAAGAAACCGACCACAATATCAGATGAAGAGTGAGACATTTTAGATAGAAAGGCACTGGGATCCATTCGATTGTGCCTTGCAGCGTCTGTAGCATTCAATATAACAGAAGCAAAAACGACTGTAGATTTGATGGCAACATTGGCTAAGCTGTATGAGAAACCCTCGGCTTCGAATAAGGTATTTCTTATGAAGCGTTTGTTTAATTTGAAAATGAGTGAGGGAGGATCTGTAGCGGAGCACTTAAATGAATTTAATACAATTACCAGTCAATTGTCTTCGGTAAAAATTACCTTTGCAGAAGAGGTTAGGGCTCTCTTGATTTTATGTTCTTTGCCAGAAAGCTGGAATAGCTTGGTTATGGCTGTAAGTAACTCTGTCTCTGGTAAAAATACTTTGGTATTTGATGATATTGTTGGTGTTATCCTAAGCGAGGAAATGCGAAGGAAAAGCACAGGTGAGACTCCAACATCATCGGGTAGTGTTTTGAATGTGGAGAACAGAGGAAGATCAAAGGAAAGAGGAAAAGGCCCTGGGAATGAGAAGTCACGAGGGAAGTCAAAGAAAGGACACTCTCAATCTAGAGGAAAGAAAGATTGCTGGTACTGCGGAAAGCCTGGTCATCTAAAGAAAGACTGTTGGTCTCGGAAAAACAAAGAAGGAGACAAAAATGAAAATGACAGTAAGGAAGCTAATATTGCAAGTAATACTCTACAAGATGCTTTAATCTTATGTTTGGATAATGTTAATGATTCCTGGGTAATAGATTCTGGGGCTTCATTTCATGCTACACCCCATAGAAAATATTTTCTAGATTATGTTCAAGGTGATTTTGGACAGGTATATTTGGGTGATGATGAGCCCTGTCAAATTGTTGGAAAAAGAAAGATAAAGATCAAGTTGCAGAATGGTAATGACTGGTTTCTGCAGGAGGTAAGACATGTTCCTAATTTAAGAAGAAATTTAATTTCTGCAGGGCAACTAGGTAGTGAAGGTTGCATAGTTACCTTCTCAGACAGTATGTGGAAGGTCACTAAAGGATCGTTAGTAGTAGCTAAAGGTGCGAAGGCAGGCACATTATATCTGTGTACTGGTAACACTTACTCTACCTTAGCTGCTACAGATAAAGTTACTGCAGGGACAACAACAATAAATGTTGCAAGAACAGATTCGATAATACGGCACCATAGGCTTGGGCACATGAGTGAGAAAGGGATGAAAATCCTTCACTCCAAAAATCTATTGCCAAGACTAAAGAAGATTGATTTAGAGTTCTGTGAAAACTGTGTTTATGGTAAACAGAAAAGAGTCAGATTTCTCAAGGTTGGGAAAGAGAAGAAGAGTGAGAAGTTAGAGCTTGTACATTCAGATGTATGGGGACCGGCTCAGGTATCATCTCTTGGTGGTTCTTGTTATTATGTTTTTTTTATTGATGACTCAACTAGAAAAACATGGGTATATTTCCTAAAACAAAAATCAGATGTTTTTGAAACTTTTAAGAAATGGAAAGCTCTGGTTGAGAATGAGACAGGAAAAAAGTTGAAGTGTCTCAGATCGGATAATGGAGGTGAGTATTGCAGCAAAGCATTTGAAGATTACTGTTCCTTAAATGGGATTCGAAAGCAGAAGACAGTTCCAGGAACTCCATAGGAAAATGGTGTGTCAGAGAGAATGAATAGGACCATCATGGAACGTGCGAGGAGCATGAGATTGCATGCTGGATTGCCCTTACATTTTTGGGCAGATGCTGTACATACTGCTGTCTATTTGATAAATAGAGGACCTTCAACCCCTTTGAATGGTGGTATTCCAGAGGAGGCATGGACTGGTAAAAAGGTAAATTATTCTTTTCTAAAAACTTTTGGTTGCGAAGCTTTTGTCCATGTTGATAAAGAAAACAGAACCAAGCTTGATGCTAAATCTCAGAAATGTACCTTCATTGGATATGGGATTGATGAATATGGCTATCGGTTATGGGATTTTGAAAATAAGAAAATAATTAGAAGTAGAGATGTTATATTCAATGAGAAGGTTATGTATAAAGAACAGATGCAGGAAAAGAAGCATGAACATGACAAACAAGAATATGTGGTGTTGGATGAGATTCCTGAAAATAAAATGCCACAGGTACCTGATGCTCAGCAACAACAGATTGTCCCACAAACTCCTGCAAGTGTTAGACGTTCTACGAGGACAAGTAGACCCCCTGAAAGATTTTCTCCTTCTTTGTATTCTATTTTATTAACAGATTCTGGTGAACTAGAAGAATATGAAGAAGCAATGCAGGTGGATGCCAAACAACAGTGGCAACTAGGCATGAAAGAGGAGATGGACTCCTTGATGAAAAATAAGACTTGGGACTTAGTCCCTTTACCTGCAGAAAAAAGAGCCTTGCCTAACAAATGGGTTTATCGGCTGAAGGAGGAGGAAGGAGGTCAGAAAAGATATAAGGCCAGACTTGTGGTAAAAGGTTTTGCACAGAAAAAGGGTATAGATTATGATGAAATATTTTCTCCAGTTGTAAAAATGACTTCAATTAGAACTGTACTTAGTCTTGTGGCTACAGATGATTTACATCTTGAACAATTAGATGTCAAAACAGCTTTTCTCCATGGAGATTTGGAGGAGGAAATTTACATGTTGCAACCACAGGGATATGAGGTCAAAGGTAAGGAGAACTTGGTGTGCAGGTTGAAGAAAAGTCTGTATGGCCTAAAGCAAGCACCCCGACAATGGTATTTAAAATTTGATAGTTTCATGGCTGAACACGGTTATCATAGATGTCATTCTGATCATTGTGTATATTTTAAGAAATTTGATAATGGCAGTTATATTATCCTGTTGCTTTATGTTGATGACATGCTTGTTGCTGGGTCTAACATGCAACATATAAATGATCTTAAACAACAATTAGCCAGGTCATTTGCTATGAAGGATTTGGGTGCAGCTAAGTAAATTCTCGGTATGAGGATTACACGGGATAGGAAAAATAGAACCTTGAATTTGTCCCAAAGTGAGTATATAAAGAAGGTGTTGAAAAGATTTAACATGCAGGATGCAAAAGCAGTTAGTACACCTTTGGCTAGTCATTTCAAATTGACTAAGGAGATGTGTCCAAAGGCACAGGAAGAGGTTAATAAAATGTCTAACATCCCGTATTCATCAGCTGTTGGCAGTCTGATGTATGCAATGGTATGCACAAGGCCAGATATTGCACATGCAGTGGGAGTTGTGAGCAGGTTTATGAGTAATCCGGGTATGGAACATTGGAATGCTGTGAAATGGATTCTTCGGTATTTGAAAGGAACTACTACGAAGGCATTATGTTTCAAAGGATCTAATGTTGCTCTAAGTGGATTTGTTGACTCTGATCTGGCAAGTGATATTGATTCACGGAGGAGTACTACAGGGTATGTTTTTACTATAGGGGGAACTGTAGTCAGTTGGATTTCTAGGCTGCAAAAGGTTGTTGCACTTTCAACCACTGAAGCTGAGTATGTTGCTGCTACAGAAGCCAGCAAAGAGATGATTTGGTTGCAATGTTTTCTGAAGGAATTGGGTCAGACACAAGAGGATAGCCCATTGTATACTGATAGCCAGAGTGCCATTCATCTTGCGAAGAACTCTGCTTTTCATTCAAGGACAAAGCACATTCAGCTTAGGTACCACTTCATCCGGACTATTTTGGAGGAGGGTCAGTTACGGCTTGAGAAGATTCACACAAGTGAGAATCCTGCCGATATGTTCACAAAGGGAGTTCCACAAGAGAAGCTGATTTCTTCATCAGTCTCTGTTGGTCTTCTTGATTAATAATTGTGGAATTTATACCAGTCAAGTCCTAGTGTTTTATCCAGCGGATGTTGCATGTACAGTGGTGTCGTGTAGTATCAGTCTCCAAGTGGGAGATTGTTCGGTATGGAGCCTGATCAGTCTCCAAGTGGGAGATTGTTGAAATGTGGCTGACTTTGTTTGTTGCCCTAAAAATGCATGTTATAAGTGGCTGGGATGCTTAAGGCATTGTAAGGTTGATGTACTATTTTTGCTGGATAATAAGAAAGATTGGACGGCTGTGTATGGTGGACGTAACCCATTCTGGGTGAACCACATTAAATCTCTGTGTTATCTGTGTCCTGCTTTATTTCTTTATCTTTTGTATTTAAATCTGCATATAATTGTTAGTTCATATTTGCTTCGGATCTGCTTGAAACCCTAACACCTTTTTGTTTTAGAAGCCAAAATCCTTCTAGTTGTTGGGGCAGGAGGTCGGACCTCTGGTAGCGGCCCACACACATACGATTCTTAGTAGAGATACAAAGTTTGCCACGAGGAGTTTTCATGGGGACTGATGCTTGGCTGCTCTAAGAAGTGAGTGTTGAGGGTGGAGCCAATGGGGTCAAGCATCTAAGTATCCGTTCTGAATAGTGTAGCCTCGGGGGAAACTCCATGTGGGATCAACAACTATTGTCTTGGCCAGCCATAAGAATTGTGCTTGACTTATTTTGAACAATCAAGCATTCAAGACCAAACATCAAAACATTGTGTCTTTTGTGTCTTCGAGTGTATGCAAAACATATTTACATCAAACAACACACTTTTTTTTTGGAGTCATTTTTGAGTCTAAACACTTGCAAACATTGAGTCCTCATCAGCACTATGTCCTCTTGTCACGAAAAACAGTCAAACATTCAGATTTGGTTACAACAAAACAACTTCACAAATTGGAAAAATTGCACAAATTTTGCAGAAACACATCTATGTTTGACAGAACCACGTCTGTGTCATCTAACCGCGTCTATGAAGGGCGAAAATGCATCTGTGTCTTTTGAGCAACATTACAACATCTTAGAAATGCATCTGTGTCTGATAGAACCACGTCTGTGTCATTTAAGCACGCTTGTGTCTAATAGAATAGCGTTTGTGTCATTAAAGCATGTCTGTGAAGTATATAGGCACGTCTGTGTTTAGGATTGAAAACTTTCATAATTCAGTAAACAAGAACAATCAGTTTCAGACTTATTGAGCTTCCTAGGTTATCTCTCTGGGGTTTTCATCTAGCATTCAACCTATCTTTGGGTCTCACAAAATCCATCATTGCTTTACACCTTGCATTACATTCACATTTATCTAAACTTGAGTCAAATGGTCACTTGCTTGTCCTCATCTTACTTTGTCAACATACTACATACAACAACATTTTGCTAAGTGGTCCCTCATCAAGGTCTATCACCTTTAGGCCTCATTTGGTCTTACTTAGAGTCAAGGTCAACTTACCTCATCAAGAGAAACTATCATCTCTTTGGAAGCCACACCTACTCTACTACATGCATACTTGGTCTTACACTTTGGACATTGCAAGTACACTTTAGATTCATTTACATTCTATCCAACTCTTGGTCTTCCATACTCTTTCCTTTGTCATCTAGTCTCACACATCTTGGTCAAAACCTAGTTCGAGTTGAAACCCATTCCCAAAAATCTAGGAGAGAAACTAAAGAGGCTCAAGAGTCCACAAACATGAGTGCCTATGAATATGACAATGATGTCTTTTTCAATTTTGATCATACTACATTACCTGACATGGATGCCTATAGAAACATTTCAAATGTTGAGAACATGGACACTACAAACAACAATGATACACACAATGACAATATGGACAACTTCTTCATACATTCAACAGAAGTGGAAGACACCATTATGAATCCCCATTTCAATCGATTGGTTGAGGAAATAATGAGGAGAGATAGACAATACTTTCTACAAGTAATGGCACAAAGTGGAGCCAAGATCCCTCATGATTTTGACATGTCTCAAATAATGGAAAATCGACCTTTGCAACAAACTCAGTCCAACATGGATCAAAGGAGGCCTAATAGTGGAGGCAATAGAGGACCACATATGGTGCCTGAATCACCATCATCTTTGTTTCAAAAACCAGAGGTTTCATACACACATGGTCAAGCATATGATACTCATCTTCGTAGACCATTATGGAAGTCTTATGCAGAAAAATACACTCAATCGCATACCAATGCTAAGAATCAACCACCAAAGCAATTGGATATTCAAAGGCATGCTCAAAATTTAGACACAAGGAAACCCCGCGTCAAATTTGGGGGTAACACACTAGAATAAACTCATGACATGCCTATAGAGTATGGTATACATGGACAAAGCAGATATTCCATTCCTCACCATGACTCTATACCAAGTGGTCCATATATGTAGCATCATTATAGACCTCCTCCATATGAACATGTGTATGATCAATATCATTTGTATATGCAACATGCTCTTCCACACGGTGGTTCAGGCATGGGGTATGGTCCAAGAAGTCGGTCTCCACCGAAGAACAATTTGGAGCAACAAATCAGGGACTTACAAAAGAAAATGGAGGACATAAATATGCCAAAGCCAACTTACACAATGAGAGACATATGTCCTTATCCATTTGACAAGAGCATTCCAATGCCTCCATTTCCTACACACTTTGTGACACCTAAGTTTGATAAGTATAGAGGCAAAGGAGATCCTAAGGCACATATAAGACAATTTTTCACAGCTTGCATTGAGGTAGCAGTAGAAGAGACATATTTGATGAGATTATTCCCACAAATCTTAGGTGATCAAGCTATGGAATGGTTCTCCCAACTCCCACCTGGAATTAAGTCATGGGGTGATCTAGCAGAGGCATTTATCCAACATTTCTCATACAACATAGAGACAGACATATCAGTCACCACTTTGTGCAACACTAAACAAAAGGATGGAGAATCTTTTTCATCATTTTTACAAAGATGGAGGAATCTAGCCAGTAGATGCTCTTGTGAAATTCCACAAAAGCAAATGGTAGAAATGTTCACCCAGAATGTTAATAAAGACACTGGCTATGATCTAAGGAAAGCTTGTTTGTCCACCTTCAAGGACGTCATTGAAAAAGGATTAGCAATAGAAAAGGTCCTAATTGAACAGGGAGTCATTAAGATATTCAAGGAAAACAAAGATGACTTTAAAGGAAAAGATAAGCCAAGATTTTGGAACAAAAACAAGAACACAGTCAATGATGGTGTTGTTGATGCCAATATAGTGCGACCCAAAATCATTTTTTTGGGATCAAGCTCTGATAGTTCTGATACTTAATATAAGTACAGATCCAATAGCCAACAAGATGAGAGGAGGGGGGGTGAATCATACAAACTTAATCATCCATAAAACATCAAATTCAACCTCGGTAACATATATATCAGCAATATAACCAAAACTATCAAACATGCAAACTCAAAAGCATATGAACAATATAAACCTCATAACACCAGATTTAACATGGAAACCCAAATAGGGAAAAACCACTGTGGGATTTTGGACCCACTAAGAAATATACTCTTCTAGAGTATGCTCGGTTAAAGGCAAATCTTGTTAAAGATTATAAACACATTGCTAGATGCGACCTGGTTAAGGGATTTCCCTCAGATCTATTAGGATCTTCACTTTGTTAGAAGTGACCTTGTTAAAGGATTTCAAACGCTCAATCAAAATGTCACCTTGCTAGAGGGTTTACATATAAGACTATTAAGTCCACTCGGTTAAGAGATTTTCTGTCACTTTCACAAAATAACAGTAATAAAAATCTATCTGCAACTTCACATCTAAAATGCTAAAGCAGATTCTTATTTGTTCAATACAATCTAGACATAGAACTAATCTTGTCTATTTGTTGGGCTTCTATACTTTGTTATTCTAACAGGTCTTCAAGCTTTTGTGCTCGGTAATCACTATGTAGCATCCATGTGCATACACTTGCCCACATACATTGTTTATCAACAGTTTCCTATTTATAAACAATTAGATAACCGCTTAATCTCCTTGATCACATTTCCCATGATCAATCATAGCCATCAGATCTTCAATCTTGTGCAGGTTCAATGCATCTTTTGATCTGAAATTGTTTTACCCCGCCTTGGAACTTATGCCAGGGTATTGCGGTTCAATCTGAGCTGTAGATCTTCATGCTGACTTTTCATTGCCTTAGATTCGTTAACAAACTTCTTCCATGGCTTTCCAATCATTTAATCTGCTCCAGCACATCAGCTTCCTTCATTAAATACCGCATGTAAACATTTAATGCATTCTGTTATAGCTCGGTTACAACTTGGTAACAACTCGGTGAATACTAAACTTCACTCGGTAGACATTCTACCTTCATTAACCGATAGCGATAACCTTAGGGTTTACTGACTAGGTTCCTTAGGGTTTACTGACTAGGTTCTTTGCTTGATAACATAGTATAGTATTAACCTTTACAATTTACAACATATGTATGATGTTAAAATAATCTAAAACATCATGATCTCATCATTGTCTGACTCGGTAGTAGTTACCTATTGAATACCTTATTCATCCCCTTATTCATCATATTCTTTCTTGTGTCTTTTACCGACATCTTTATAATCTTCATATCATACTTCTCAAGATATGGCAACATCATACTAAATTAGAAAATCAATTTCTTGACATCAATGACAAAATAATAATATCAAGATAGTAAAACATCTTTAATCAGTTATATCCATAGTCATCAACAACCTTCTCAATATCCTTATGAAATGCCAACAATCTTTCATTGTCTGTTATAATGCAATATTGCCAACAAGCTCTACAAACAATCAAGTGAATACTCAAACAACTTCCAGATCATGAAGGAAGTACACCCCATTGGGAGAACCACTTGAATTCGTTTTCAAAAAGCTAGTGGCAAACAAGATAATCACAATTCCAGATTTTCCTCCATATGAGCCAAAGGTTAAACTAGATTGGTGGAATGATGATGAATATTGTGAATTTCATAAGAGTAAAGGACATAAAACATGAAATTGCCATCGACTGAAGAACATCATACACGATCTTATTGATAGAGGTGACATTGAGATTGAAGGGCATTCATCCAACCAAGAACATGAAATGTTAAGGAACCATTCCCAAAGCATGACAAGGGAAAAGCTAAAGCCACAGATGACCAAACCAACTATACAAGAGAATCCTATAACTATGATTCAACTATCAATCACATTTTGATAGACAATAATGTCTCTACCATTATCAAGGACAAAACGCTTGAGAATTCTACCTAAAGACCCAAGATTGTCTTGAAAGGCATTGGATCTTCTTCTAAACCTACCTCTGAATGTAATGTTACAACTCATCGAGGTAAATTCACTTTGCAAGGTGCTCTAGTTCCTCATCAACCAAGCTTGAGTACGATCTTGTAGAACAGTTAGGGAAGACACCCGCACTCATCTCAATCCTTGAGCTTTTATGCATATCTCCCGTACATAAAGCCATTCTTGACAAAATCTTGAGAGACACTCCTATCCCTATTGATCTGAACGTGGACCAGTTTCAAGCCATGGTGGGATACCTTTCCCTTCCACACTCCCTTACATTCACAGAAGCTGATGACGCCTCCGTAAGTCAGCCACATAATGCACCAATACACATTGAAGCCTTCATACACAAACATCAAATAAAACGAGTCCTGATAGATGGAGGAGCAGGTCTAAACATTTGTACATTGAGCACTATTAAACAATTGGGATATTCTGATAAAGCTATAAATTCTACAAACAAAATTACCATCAAGGCATATGATGATGAAGAGCGTTCATCCAAAGGCACAGTCACCTTACCTCTCAGAGTTGGGCTAGCTACAAAGGATGTGGTTTGTCAAGTCCCTGACCTCGATCTCATATACAACATACTCTTGGGACGTCCTTGGATTCATGAAATGAGGGCAGTCCCATCTACATATCACCAATGCATCAAGTTTCCTCACAATGGAGTTGAAATAACAGTTAATGGAGATCCTAATCCATTCATATACTACAATAACTTGAGACCGAAAACTGAAATGATCATCCCAAGTAATAGGGAAGTTGTTCCTTCTTCTGCATACATTGATCCTGAGTCATTAAAACCTTCGACATCAAAACAAGGTGAGCTTAAAGGGAAATTCCAGGACAAGGGCATGGGTGAATACACTTTGAATCAAACCATGTAATTACAACAAGTCATGAGTTCACCAAAAGAATATGGAAGACCACATCCTAATAAGCAGGTATCTATCATTATACTCAAATGGGACCCTACTATCTTTCAAAGATGGGGTGAACTGGAAGAGGAAGACTTATACAAAATTCTTTACAAAGACCTTGAAAATGATACACAAGATCACATCAGTATACCATGTGAGAAGTATGGCAAAGGGTTCAAGATCCTACAAAAATTTGGGTATGATGGCAAAAGTCCTCTTGACTTAAGAAAGGAAGGCATCATTGAGCCTTTACAACCTGAATTGACATTCAAAAAGGAATGCTCGAAGGGACTTGGTTTTGTGACTTCTAAGGTCCACACTCAAAGGATAGAAGAAGCATTACAAATCAAAGCTACCAAAATTCAACATGAGAATCGCTATTCCACAGACTCCAATGAATGGGAATGGGGTTCAGACAAATCCTCCAGTGACTACGAGCTCACCGAGACATTCAGAGAGCCAGATGAACCCATAGAAGAAGAGGAATTTTATGAAATATTCAAAGTTGGTCAAGAAACAACCTCGGAGGATCCCATATAGTCCTTGCCTCTAGGTCCTAGGTTGAAATCACATAGAATGAGAACACCTATCCTAGAATGCGCTACTAGTGATGATAATTTGGATTTGTTCACGATTGAGATTGATGAGGAGAGTGCCAACGATGACCTCGATAACTACCTTGACATACCTGAATATAACTGCATCTTCACTCTTAGTCCCGCTAACTTCGAAGACATCAAAGGCCTTCCCCTTGTTCACCACCAACTTATTGACTGGGACCATGAAGGACCTGCATAGTTTGACACATTCCAAAATGATGAAGCTTTTTTGACTATCTTGGCATACGAGATGATCTTCCCCTTGGGGACCATAAAGTGGGATACACTATAGAACTCAATAGCGTGACATATTTTGGTGAGGGTGTCAAGCCTTCTATTCACAAAAATATAAAAAAAATATAAAATCAAGGGTCTTATGGAGAAAACCACATTGTGGCGCTGTCTAACCCCAAAAAAGTAAAAAGAAAGGACGTATTTGAGGGCGAAAACCTCTCCGAGGCACCCGAAGATGGAAGGCTCGACATTCTCCCAGCATCATATGAGGAAAATTCATCCATGTTGGTAGAGGAGACTATCAAAACACCTGGCTCAATCTTTGACAGAGTCAAAAAGGACAAAATTCATAAGTTTCTTCACAGAACGACAAATCGACTTTGCATGGTCATACACTGATATGCCTGGATTTGATCCGGATTTGGTAATGCACCATTTGACAATTAAACTGGGGGCAAAACCAGTGAAATAGAAATTAAGAAAGATGCATCCACAAGTCGCATTATTAGTCAAAGAAGAGCTTGAGAAATTATTGGATGTCGGATTCATATGCCCAATTGATTATCCCGAATGGATCTCCAACTTAGTGCCTATCAGTAAACCAGATCATAATATCAGAATATGTACAGATTTAAGAGACATCAACAAAGCTTGTCCTAAGGATGATTTTCCATTACCAAATATTGACTTGATTGTCAATCTCGTAGTAGGTCATGTGATGTTATCTTTGATGGATGGATTCTCTGGTTATAATAAAAAAAAAATTGCATCTGAGGATCAACACAAAACAACATTCACTTGTCCTTGGGGAACTTTCTGTTGGAATGTCATGCCCTTTGGGCTAAAAAATGCAGGTGCTAAATATCAAAGAGCCATGACTACTATCTTTCATGATCTCATGCACGTAACTGTGGAAGATTATGTTGACGACCTCTTGGGTAAATCAATAGACAAAGATACACATTTGGACATACTTTCAGTCGTCTTTGATCGATTGGAAAAGTATAAAGTAAGATTAAACCCCAAGAAATGTGTCTTTGGAGTAACCTCTGAGAAGCTCCTGGGATTCATTATATCAAAAAGAGGAATTGAAGCCGATCCAGCAAAAGTCAAGGCCATCCTAGAGATGCAACCACCATGAAATATTAGTCAGCTTTGATCTTTTCAAGGGAGACTCCTGTCCATATGAAGATTCATAGCACAACTTGTAGATAAGTCTAATCCTTTTCAGTACTTGCTACATAAAAACATCAAATTCAAATGGGATGATAATTGTCAACAAGCTTTCTAGACACTTAAAGATTATCTTCTGAATCCACCAGTTTTGATGCCACTAGTTCCGGACCAACCTCTATTACTATACATATTAGCTACTTCAACAACACTGGGGGCACTCTTAGCACAACAACTTACTGAGGGCAAAGAAAAGGCAGTATACTATATCAGTCGCACATTGGTGGGATATGAACTAAACTACACACCAATTGAGCGTGCATGTCTCGCTATGGTCTTTGCTTCACAAAAATTATGACATTACATGCTAACTCATAAGACTAAGTTGGTTGCAAGGATCGATCCATTGAAATACCTTCTCAATAAAGCAATAGTTACTGGGCGACTAGCCAAATGGGTGATGCTCCTGAGTGAATTTGACATCAAGTATGTGGATAGAAAAGCAATAAAAGGACAAGCTATCATATATTAGTTAGTAGATGCTCCCATGGTAGATGATGTTCCTCTAATTTCAGAATTTCTCGATGAATCCATTTTAACAGTGTCGCATGCAAAGCCTTGGCAACTATACTTTGACGGCTCATACACACAGCATGGGGCAGGAGCTGGAATCCTCTTCATAACTCCTCAAGGGGATTCTATACCAAAATCATATAGATTATCATTTCCCTACACTAATAACATAGCATAATATGAGGCATTAAAAACTAGATTACGGATTGCAGTTCAGTGGAAGATCCAGGAACTTCGTGTTTTTGGGGACTCTCAACTTGTGATTCGTCAGGAAACTAATGACTACCAAACAAAGGATGATAAATTAATGCCTTACAAAAGAATGGTGGATGACCTGAAACAATATTTCATGAATATAGACTTTGAGCAGATACCCAGAGAGCAGAATAGAGCCATGGATGCCATGGCTACAATTGCTTCACTAATTGATCTACCACTGAATGAGACCCGCTATGAGTTCTTGGTGGATAACCTTTTGGTTCCCTCATATGAAATCACTCCTACTGAGATGATATGTGTTGTTGGTCCTGAGTCCCAGTTATATGGTTCCATTTTCGCATACCTTCATGACAATACCCTACCTCCTGATCTATCCAATAACCAACGTCGCACTTTCATTCACCAATCTTCTCGATATGTCATTTTAGCCTATATCCTGTATCATCGAGGTCTAGATGGCACTCTTCTTAGATGTTTAGAAAGTGACAAAGCTCAGATTGCGTTACGTGAAGTACATGAAGGGATATGTGGTCCACATTCTAGTGGTCCTACCTTAGCCAAGAAACTCATCAGGACTGGATATTACTGGCCCAATATGGAAAAAGATTCATATCAGTTTGTCAAGAAATGTAAGCAGTGTCAACTTCATGGAGATCTCATCCATGCGCCAGTGCAAGAACTTCAACCAATTGTGACTCCTTGGCCCTTTTGTTAGTGGGGACTCGATCTCATAGGCAAGATTCACCCTCCATCTTCCAACGGTCATAAATTCATCATCACTGCCACAAAGTATTTCACAAAATGGATCTAAGCTGTACCTCTCACGCAAGTCATGGAAAAACAAATTGCTACCTTCATTCTCAACTATATCGTTTGTCGATACGATATTCATGTTTTCATCATCACTGATAATGGGTGTCCCTTCAAAAATTAGGATGTTTGTGAACTCTATGACCGCTTTCATATTACCCATCATTTCTCCACACCTTATTAGCCCCAAGGTAGCGGTCAAGCTGAGGCATCTAATAAAACAATCCTTAAAACCTTGAAAAAGACAGTTGACGACACTGGCCATAATTGGCATATCCAACTTAATCCCACACTTTGGGCTTACCGCACAAGCATCCGCACACCTACAGGAGCTACACCCTATTCACTTGTCTACGACACTAAAGCTATCTTGCCTATTGAGGTTGAGTTACCCTCTTTACGCGTCTCTTTGCAAAACATTATCAGTGATGAAGACTATAGGGTCTCTCGCTTACAAGAACTTGAACTATTGGATGAATGAAGACAAACTGCTTTTAATCATCTCAAGGCTTATCAACAATGAATGAGTCACAGCTACAATCATAAAGTCAAGCCTCGCACATTTGAGGTAGATGACTTGGTTCTCAGAGAAAATCCTAAAAATCAGCAAGACAGAGAGAAGAAGGGCAAGTTCAAACCAAACTAGCTTGGTCCTTACATCATCATAGCAGCATATGGATCTGGTGCATATCAACTCTCAACCATAGAGGGTGAATCTTTGGAGGATCCTATCAATAGCATGCACCTTTGCAGGTTTTATACATAGCTCTTCAGAGTATCCCAATTCAAAAATACAAAAAAAAAAAAAAAAAAATTCAAAATTTTCAAAATACAAAAAAAATAAAAATTCAAAAATTTCAAAATACAAAAAAAATCATAAAATAAAAAAAAAATTGTTACTTGGTGAAAACCTGGCAAACAGGTGCCTTGTGACACAAAAAAATTGAAAAATCAAAAAAAGTAAAGAGAAATAATTTCGTCCAACGGTGAAAACCACTTCGGTGGTGCCCTGGGCAAGTAGCATGGTGAAAACCGGGTCACCAGTGCCATGTGTAGAGACATTACTCGTCCCTCCTTCAAGATTCCATTTCCTTCATTCTTCACTTTGCACACACTCACAACCTATTCATCCATAATAAACTTACCCATTTCCATCATGACTTGTCATGGATCTACCTAAGATTGGTTAGCCATTCATAATAACATTCCTTTTCACCCCTTTCCATCCATAATAAATCAGCTCCTATCTATGGCTAAGGCAAATCCTACATCTAGTGATGGGTGTGGAACTGAGAGCATCACATGTTTTGATGAGTAAAGTTTCTTCCACTTTTTCAGTCTATCCGTGCACAATCCACAATAAAGAAACACTTGCATTGCCAATCCGCAATAAAGTTTCATCTTCTCCACAATAAAGTATCAGTTTCATGGATTCAGTCTATTTCAGATGAGATGCAGCAACAACAATGGGCTTCAACAAATCAAATCTTTCAACAGAATCAGACAACATTATGGTTTAGTGCTATCTATCCTTTTTGTGAAAGTAAACATTGTGACCACAATCAAATAGACTTATACAAGTGACAAGAGACACTAAACTTGAGGACTGCAGTGAATGCTGGTGTCGAGTCTTGGTTTTATTTTGATTTTATCTTTTGGTGACATGTCTTTTAGCTTTTCTAGGATGTCTTTGACTAGAGATTCTATCTCCAGGATGTCTTTGACTAGAAAGGCGAGGATGGGGTATCGTCACCTATTTTTCTTTGCTACCTGTGGATTGTCTCTTGGTAATGCTATGACTTGTCCAAGGATATGAGGACATTGTAAGTCTAGTGTGAACTGGGGCATTCCTTGTTTGTGACTGTCTTATCTCCATGAAAACGGGTACAATGACTTTCTAGGTCAAACATATGCCTTGATTGTCATAACCTACTTGCCATAATAAATCTCAATGATGATAATGCACAAGAAGCTCTTTCACTTTCATATCTTCTATCTTCCATCCCCCTTTCTTGATTGACCTCCATCGTCCTTCTTGAGTTCATGTAGCCTGCTATCACATGACTGAGTATAATGACACACCAAAAAATATCTGCATTTCATGTAGTTGCACCTGCATTACCACATATTAAGCATTTCATACATACATATAGGTATCACAATTGCATCACATCCTCCACACAACACATATTAGCACATTTTACATTTTCATCATGTAAATAATCATTTGCATTTCATACATTCACATTTGCATCATACATAACATATAAAACATAAAAGAACAAAAACATTGCATTGCGTCATGTACATATTTGCATCCATAGCATAACCATCACATAGAAACATACATCATGAAAGATCTCATCACATAGGTACACATGCATATAGCTGCCGCAAAGATGAATCATCTCATATATATATAATAAAAAGTGTCATGATACAATGACGTCAAAATCATATTGCTACAATCACCCGAAGGTGTCTACATCATCGTACAAAATAGTACAAAACTAATACATAGGGAGCCCTCTATGACTATGATGAACTCCCTCCCTCGGAGCTGCTTGGCCTTGATGGAGTCTGAGCCCTAGAAGGACCTGCCCCAAGATCATCTCTCCCACCCCCTCTATCTAGTGGTGGTGGAGGACCCATAACCCCACCACTGGACACTTGTCTCCTCTGGCTCCCTCCCATAGCTGTCGTTGTCTGCGATGGTCTACGGAAGCTCCTCGCCCATTACTCTGGTGGCACTGCCCCATAGTATAGGTCTTGCCAATAACCTATCTCCTCCCTTGCCTGTAGAACATAGGCATATCCAGCCCTTGTGTCCTCTACCACCTGCCTCCCAGCCCTCAGTGCTGTCTTAGCCTCAGTATAGCACTAGATAGCCTGATCCCGCTCATGCTCTATGTCCCTCAGTCGTCTCCTGAGCCTAGCTGTCTCCCTCTCCAGGTCCTGGATCTCATCTGCCTATCCCTGGCAGATCTCCCTTAGCTCAAGTAGCTCATCCTCCTCCTCCTCAGCCCCCTATACCCCTGCCTGTGGTTCCCCTCATTCTGGTGGCTGTACCTATGCTTGTACCTGTACCTGCCTCTGCCCCTATCCCTGCACCTGTTTAGGACCTTGTGCTACTAGCACCTATAGTGGCAATCCACCATGACCCCTCACCACCTGAGCCTATCTCTCCTCCCCACCCTCTCTCTATGGAGCCACCCTCCTCTCTCCAACTGCACCCTGCCTCCTCCATTGGCCTCTCCCCCCACCATCTCTATCATCATCCCCATCCCCACCACCATCTCCATCTAGAGGCTCCCCTGGGTCTGTCAGTCATGGAAAGGGATGCTTAGCCCAATATGCCATGTACTTTGCATCCATGCCTGCATCCTCAATCACCGACCATATATCCCATGGCATAGGCACCATCTCTACCAACTGCATCATGGCCTGATCATATGATAACAACGGCCCAAAGTGTGCCTGATCCCTGACTATCTGAGCATACATCTCGAAACCCTGTGGCATCTGCTGAATACGACCAAACTACCTACATACCCTATTAACTAGCTATCTCTCCAATACATAGGGTGTCTGCCCAATCAGATATCTGCTTCAGAAGGTATAAGGTAGATCCACTGCGTCCTCCTCCCACTGCTCGCACTCACGGTACGACCTCCATATCACAGTGTTGATCTCATCCAGGACTCGACATCAATACTCCAACCTACCAATCCGTGGTTTTGATGTAATCATATCGTACAAATGAACAAAGCTGCATCCATGACCCCTACCCCTGAAATGTATCGGTCGGGTAACCGACAGATGCTCATATGCCCACACCTGCAACAATGTAACTCTGTAGCCCAATCCTATGGATCCATGATACACAAACTAATGCAGCTCATAGTATAAGTGTGCCAGCACGCATGATCCCCAGGCATATCTGGTATGCTATGTAACTGGTGTCTCCAAGGTGCTCCCCCAGCCCACAACCAACCCTTGTGTCGCCCTGTCTAGACATAGGAGCCCACTGATCACTCCTCCTAACACTACTGGTAGTGCCAGTCCTGTCGCTGTCATCATGTCCCATGCCACATGTCCAGCTCTCATCTCTAGTCCTGGATCCTAAAACACTCATCTCAGGGCCTCCCTGTCTCCATCTCGATCATAGGGTATCAGCTCCCCATCAATCGGTATCCTCAGAATCCTGTATACATCCTCTACGGTGATTTTCATCTCACCCATCGGCAAATGGAAAGTGCATGTCTCAGAATGCCATCTCTCAGCAAGTGCAGTTAGCAAACCCATGTTCGCCTGAAACTCAAGCACATACAGAATGTATCATAGACCCATACCCTCAATAGCAGCTCGGTCCTCAAATGTTAGCTCTGGTCGTAATCTCTGCGCTGATAGGAATCTCTCTCGTGACTCTAGCATAGGCAAATACTCCTGCAGTCAAGCAAATCAATCATGTCAGTCAAAGTGACACTCACTGTTCATCACAAAGTGTTGCTATCTATCCTAGTGACACTCACTGTTCATCACAAAGTGTTGCTATCTATCCTAGTGACACTCACTATTCATCACAAAGTGTTGTTTTTTCTCCTAGTGGTACTCCCTATTCATCAAAAAGGCTTACGTGACTTGCACTCCCTATTCATCACAAAGTGCTGTTCATATTTGCACTCCCTGTTCATCACAAAGTGCTGCTCCTATTAGTACTCTCTATTCATCACAAAGTACTATGTCTTGGTACTCACTGTTCATCACAAAGTGCCTCGATCTATCCTATCTTAGGGCCTCTACTTGAGTGTATCCTCTTGAGTAGTTTCCTAATTGGCAACATATGTTCTATCATAGAATTGTCAATCCTAGCCCTATCTGCTATCCTAGTCTTCCCTAGAGGACCTGCTTGAGTGTATCCTCTCAACAACTTATCCAATCAACAGTGTATGTTCATCACAAAACTGCTGATTTGACCTTGAAGACACAAACGTGCCTTCGTGACATAAACGCGCTTACAGACTGCACAAACGTGCGTACTCTGTACAGATGCGCCTGAAATACATAGACGTGCCTATGCTCTACATAGATGCACCTGTCCTACACAAACATGCCCACATTTCACAAATGCGCCTGCACAACACAAACGCGTTCGCATTTGACATAGACGCTGCTGAATTCATAGACGCGCCAAGCACAAACGCAGACATGCCTAGCCAACCTAGATGCGCCTGGCACCAACACAGATGCACCTACACATTTTTGACATTTTTTGACATTATCCTAAAGTGCATTTATTGCACTACCTATCATGCATTTATGACAACAATTAATGCGACAAAGTACAAGGAGGTTTTGTGGTACTCATCATCTCTCCTGCATCTACTGGCCTCTAAAATCAGCGAACGTGATCAAATCTGTGAGCCAATGCCATCGCTGCTGACTGCTGCTGCTCTATTCTCACTCTGCACTCTGATCTTTTGGATGTGTGGATGACAATGAGGATATTTTCCCCTTGTGGTCTATTTTATAGACTACCCTAGCCCTAGCTCTCGTTTCCCGAGTCAGTCTTCATTATTACGTGACTCTGTCACTTCATCCTATCCGGTCAGTCCATTTTAGCCTTTCTTTCTTATCGAGAGATTGTCTGCTATCCTTCCAGACATTTTCATCCAATCTCTCGAGGGGGCATATCATTCCCATCTTGGGGCAACTTTGTATCAGTTCATATTATCTTCTTTGAAACAATGCAACAAGCTACATTGTCTCAAAGAGGGGCAAAATATAGACACCTAAAATTGTCATGTCTAATTAAATAAATATTTTATTTATTTAATTATTTTATGCCTAATTCTTCTATTAATTGAATAAATCTTTATTTATTTAATTAATTCATTTATCCTCTTTTAGCCTTATTTCTCATTTAAATAAATACATTTATTTATTTAAATTACCCTTTTCCTAAATTAAATAAATATCTTATTTATTTAATTAATCCCACTTCTTCTATTAATTAAATAAATCTTTATTCATTTAATTAATTCATTAACCTTTTCTACCCATGACACATGTCATTCATCTCTTAATTCCTACACTACCTACCCCTCTCATTATTTTCTTATTTTCTTTTACCTACCCTCTAATCCTAGCCGACCATTTATCTTTTACACCTCTCAATCTTATCCCTCCATTTCTTATAGTGTTTTCTATATAAGGAGATTCTTCCTTCATTATCAAACCCTCACTATGCATCCTGACTACTTGATCAATTGACTATACTACGCTTTGCACTCTCATATGCGATCCTACATGCAACCACATTTCCGTTCTTTGTTGAGCTCTTGTGCACATAAAATCAAGGAGCAAATATATAAAGAAAGATCAATGGAGATAGGAAGAATGGAGATTCAAACCCTATTGGACATGTGATGGTATAATCTTTTTGATTTCATTTGATTTGCATTGTCTTAGGTAATCTTCATATGTTATGGTGGATATTTGTTGTTGTTAGACTAGGGTTTTTGTGGTTGAATTCATTTAGTCTTTCATCATTGTTGTTATCCATTTTCACTGTATACACATGGTATGAATGGTTACACTCTCATCTTGTGAAGATAGGATTTTAGAGAACAAGTGAGGACAACAACATCTACCTGAAATCTGAAGGTGATCAGATTCTGATCCGTGAAGTATTTGTAGATGACATAATCTTTAGAGGAGATGATGAAATGAGCCATGCATTCGTAGATGAAATGAAGAAAGAGTTTGAGATTTGTCTGATTGAAGAGATAAATTTCTTCATTGGTCTACAGATTTAGCAAATGAAGGAAGGTATCTTCATTACCCAGTCCAAGTATATCAAAGAGGTATTGAAGACCTTTGGCATGGAGGAGAGAAAACCGGTTGGAACATCGATGGTGACCGACTGTAAAATGACAAAGGAAGATGATACAATGTTGGTGGATGAGGAGTACTAGTTGATGATCGGTAAGATACACTATGTGGTGCATAGTAGATTGGATATTGCTCATGCAGTGGGCATAGTAGCCCATTTTCAGAAGAGTCCAAGAGAATCCCACTTGGTAGAGATAAAGAGGATTCTTAGATACCTAAAAGGGATGGTTGATTATGGATTGTGGTATCCATATAATGGCGACTTTGGTCTCAAGTGTTTACCAATGCAGATTGGACTTGTAATGTGGACGACCAGAAGAGCATAGCTGATGGAGCATTCTTCCTTGGTGGAAGACTAGTCTCATGGACGAGAAAGAAGAAGAGCTATATTTCCCAATCTACAACTCAAGTAGAGTATGTGGAACCTTTTATGAACTCCACTCAGGCAATTTGGATGAAGCATGTATTGAATGGCTTCAAAGTGCCTATATCTGAAATAGTCAGCATTTTGTGTGATAAAACTAGTGCAATCAATATTTCCAAAATCCTGTATTGCATGCTAGGACAAAGCACATTGAGCTCAAGTATCATTTATTGAGAGAAAAGGTTCAGAATAAAGAGGTTGTATTAGAACCTATTTCCAGTAAGGAGCAAATAGCAGACATATTCACAAAGCCCTTGCCAAAGACTACATTTACCTATTTGAAAGGTGAATTAGGGGTTCTGCCCCTTCATGAAGTAAACTAAAATTGTGTGCTCCACATCAGTCAGCTACTACAATGAAAAATCTTACAGGATTGATGTGTTGAAGGATGCTACTCCACATAGGGAGCAACATAGTGGAGCTTGGAAGCTTGTGCCTCCACTTTGGTATTGTTGTCAAAGGAGGAGAAGATATCTGATGATGTATGGGGTAGAAGATATCTCATGATCAAGATATATGGCAGACTACACACTAACCAGTCCAGATGGTAGTGGTTGTGATCTTTGAACCGATATATGTTATTAAGCATGGTGCAAATACTGAGCAATGATACACTGAGTATTGCCATCAATGCCAAAGGGGGAGATTATTGGCATATGATGAAGTGGTGACAATCTATGTTGTCATTGATGTCAATAGGTGAACTAGTATGAAGATTGGAAGTGGTTATGGTCAATTGGGATGGAGTGGATCATTTTTGAGATTCACTAAGCATGACTACTGGTTGGTAGTCCCTATTCAGCTCTAGGGTTTCCAGTTTGGCCTATGTGGTGCAACCGATGACATTCTGTGATGAGTTAGTTAGGAGATAAGGATGAGATCATGGTGCCATGTCAGCTATTTTCTTGTGAGCATGAATATCGAATTCATTTGATTGTCTACCTTGGGAATGCACGATGTTCTAAGCGGTGTATGAAGTGTGCGTGATGGGTTACTAATTTCCAGATGCGGCTAAGATCGAACGATGTAGAATGAATTGAGATCTTTTTAGATCACTTCATTCTATGTAATAGATCTAATGGTCAGGATTGGACCACTTGTAATTGTAAACCTAAATTGTTTAGGGTTTAGGGTTTATGTTACCGACCTAATTATTGTCTATAAGGTCGATGATGTTTGTTATTGTTAGTGTTGGCAAATGATGTGTTTGTGTATTGAGATACTGACCAAACTAGAGTGTGGAACCTGCAGAGTGTGATTGCAAAGGAGAGGAGCTAAAAAGGATCTGCCTTAGCAAGTAGAGTTGTTATCAGATTAGAGCTTTACCTATTGACTTCTAACCATTTCAATAGAAGGAAAATCCCTTGACCGGGTAGCTTTAACAGGCTTGTTGCAAATCCTCAAACCAGGTGACTCAAGTTCATTGAGTTCTTTAAATCCTCTAGCGAGGTAACCTATAATAGATTTTCAACTTTTAACAGGGTATATAGCCATCCCTTAACCGGGTGATCTCTAACAGGATTGGTTCCTAACAAAACCTTATTGTAAAGTATTTAACTAGACTAGGCTCCTAGCAGAGTGGACTTTGAAAGAGTTTAAAATAAGCTTGTGGGTATTCATCTCCACCATGGTTTTTCCCATTTGGGTTTCCATGTGAAAAATCTATGTGTTATGGGTTGTGAGTTTTCATGTGATGATTGAGTAGTTGTTGATTAAGTTAGTTATGCATACAATGCTATATGATTGTGGTATTGTTGATACAACTCATGCTTGATTATATCAGGAAGTAGTCATCAAGATTTAAGGTTTGTCAAATGCTGTCTGAAGTATCTATGTTTAACCGGTATACCCATGGTTAAGTTTAGTGGTGAAGACAACCGGTCAGCATTGTTTTAATATGATAAAGTGTTGAGAAAGTTTTTGTTTGTACTGATTCATTGCCCCCTCTCAATATCAGTTAGGATATCATTTGTTCATCATTATTCATCAATATATATACACACACACACATATATATATACATATACATATACATATATATATATATATACACATATACACACACATATATATATATATACATATAACCATATATATATGTATACACACACACACACATATATATATATGTATGCATTTATATACATACATATATATGTACATATATATACATACATACATATATATATATATATATATATATATATATATATATATCTATATATATGTGTGTGTGTGTATGTATATGTATATGTATATATATATATCTTTGTATGTATGTATGTATATATATATCTTTGTATGTATGTGTGTATATATATACATATATACACTTAAAACTGGTCTGAAGATAATTAATTATTTAATTAATATTTCTCCCCAATTTTATTGAATTCATCAACAATTTGATTAAATACCTCCTTTCCTCTACTTATTAATAAATTTAAGGATTTATTTAATAGGTTCATTTCAACCCTTTGATTAATTAATTCAAATTAATTAATTCCCTCCATCAAAATCATTTCTTCTAAATCCCCTAATTAATCAAAACAAACCAAATTCATGAGTTGTTGAGGTTAATTAGCCTTTTCCTATTATTTGAATTTTTAAATTCAAATTCTCCTAACTTCTACCACTCATAAACCTGACCCATTCCATCCTAACCCCCATGTCCCATTTCATCTAACCTCTTCTAGAGGCTTTGTAATAGTTGTCACTAAGTGTTACCTTTCATCTAACCTCTTCTAGAAGCTTCTTGACACTTGTCACCATGGAGATTGCAACGTTCCCTTTCATCCAACCCCTTCTCCTACCTACCACCAATTGTCCCCTTTCATCCAACCTCTTCTCAACCTACTCCACTTTAACCTTTGATATCTTCAAATCAATCTTGATCGTTGATTCCTGCCACATCACCCTTAGTCTTGGGAAATCCTATAAATAGACCTCATTTTGGAGCACAAAGTGTCCCAATTTCATATCATTTTTGCATCCCGATTGATTCATCTTAGTTGCATTCAAGCATTGTTACTATAGGCATCTAGCTTCTAGTTTGTCATTTCAAGCATTGTTATCATGTTCAAATCTTAGCTTAATTGCATCCTCATTCTAGCCTATTTTATAGAATAATCATGAAATCATGTAGCTTAATCATGCTATCATTACTAGATCATGCATCTTCATCATTTAAATCCTCCATCTAACTTTAGTCAAGTCACTCGAATTTGCATAATAAGATCTGAGAGCAAAATTCATACTCGCGTTTACTAGGAGGCAATAGATCGATTAGCTATGGTTTTATCTTTCGTTGATTAATTTTCTAACCATTGCTAGTAATGATCTATTGAGTGTTTTGTGTTTGTAGGTATAGGTACACTTCACATACACGACATTTTGGTGCCCACCGTGGGGCCGAAATCATCATTTTTAGGCTCTCAAGCTTCAACAAACATCCATCTCTACTGGTACAGAATCAGAATGTCATACGAGTTGATTTTTCAACTTGTACGAACTACATTTTAGTCTGGTATGAAACCTCATCTTATGTCATACAAACTCATTATCCCTGTCGTACGAGGTCTAAATGCATATCGTATGAATTTTTGACTAGTAAATCTTGTGTCTTACAAAATAATTTTTATTATCGTACGAGAGTTAAATGCATGTCGTACGAATTTTTGGCTGCTAAATCCTAAGTCGTATGAGTACGTTTTGGTTCCTATGCGAAATCTAAAGTTGTGTCATGATAACTAGAAAATTGTGTCATACGAGTCTCTGTCTCTAGGATTTTTAACAGATTGCATGTTAGAGTTTTCTAATTTTAATCCAAACTTCACTAATGCTAACCCTGATTTGTTTGTGAGCTTTTTGGCAGCCTAAATATTTTATGTAGGATGATTGATGAAGATACGCTTGTCAAAGACATAATTCAAAAACCAATCAATGACTACTAATGGATCTATTTTGCAAGTTGCCTATGAATCTGACTAAACTTTGTATATTCATTAAAGTTTATTTAGGCACACTTCAATTTTGCTAAAGGAATGAACAATCATGTATTTCGTATCTTTGATGATAGGCGAGTATGCTCTCACCTTTCTTAGGTGATCAGAAAGCTAGACTCATCTTTTTCTTTCATTAGTGCATTTCTTTAGCAGGCCTGCCCTCACAAGGAGTAATGACTCAGCCATTAAGGCTAGTGAGAGGGGAATGACCTAAGTGGGAATAGCTAATGCCAAGTAATCCAACCCACTATAAAATAAATGTGTTTTTCATGGAAATCAAAGCAACGACAGTTTTTGGGAATAGCTCTCCTTCGTAACTTTAGGTATATCAAACCTTGGTTTTCAAGGTTGGGAGACCTATTAATTGAGTTTATACCCCGATGTGCTGAACAGATCCCTTACTAGTGCCGGTTAAAATAGAAGCTACCTAATTCACCTCCAAAAGTGTAATAATATTTGTGCAAGAGAGATAGTAACTCTCCCAAGATACTTGCCATACCATGCCCCCATTAGCGTTTGGTGTCACATAATATGGCATTGAGAATCCATTGCATGAGACTCAACAGTCATATTCTAATTAGCTATTGGGTGTGTACCTAAGTCAGCAAGCAAAAGTTTTCATTCTCAACCAACTTCCTTAGGGTTTAGCATGCTTGGAGTCACTTATCATATCATGGGTTTACTGTGTATTCATCCCTAAATCAACAAATCAGACATCCAAAAAATGAAAGACATAAGAAAAACATTAAACTTCAGTTATAAAAAATTTAACCAAACAAACATTTTTTATCTTTGTCCTGTTCTCTATCGTACGAGTTAGGTTCTCTGTCATACAAACCTATTTGTATCAGAATATTATGTCATACTACACATCATTATGTATCATACAAAATACTGCTTTTTACATGAAATTTTTGATTTGTTGTATGGTTCATAAAGTATTGTCATACGAGTCTCTGTTTTTATTAGTCCAAAGCTGCCACTTTGTATGAATTTTTTAGGTCTGTCATTCTGCTTGATCAATTTGAGTATCAATAAACATCTGTTATCGATTGTTCTCTGCTTAAGTTGTCTTCTTGATTTTCTTGGTCAAGTTATCATCCATCAAAATCAGACTCTAGAAGATAAACACCTTAAGATTTTCAAAGTGCTCACCCTTAACAAGTTCAAGATCTAAACACCTCAAATTGCATTATCACCCTATTTGATAAACTGATCACTCAAACATAGTTTCTCACTAGGATCAATCATATTTTATCACGAAACTGAAACGTTTGGTCAGGATAATCTTGTCCCATATCATAGGATATATCATTCCTACTAGACTTGGTTCTTATCAAATCATCATCATTGCACTCCTAAACCGAAGATAAAAAAACTTGCAAACTTTTAAACACTTGAATCCTCTTTTAGTGTCATATCACTCTATTGCCTTGACATTGACTATTGATCACTTATCAAAACAACTTTTAGATAATCAAACCCCTAAAACAGAAATAGAAACATTTGAAATAGCTGAAGATCATATCAACATGGAATACCAAGGCAAAATACAAGTAACAAGTCAACATATCAGAGAAATCAAACAAGTTCAAAATGAAACTCCAAATATGTTAAAACCTCACAAGGATTTAAATACATCTCAAAAGAAAGGTGGCTCTTTTATGCACCTCTTAAAGAGATCCCTAAAGGATTTGGCTAAACAAGATCAAAATCGTACACCTATGTCTAGAAATGGCTCATCCCCCCATAAAAAAATTGACTCTCGAAAGGCATCTATTCCTACACTTCTTAAAAGCTTGCAAGAATCTTCCATTTCCTCATCACCAAAGAATACATCCAAAGCTGAAGTTCCCCAAGGGATATCCATAATTGCCATCAAACCTATTTCAGAGGATCCTATTGAAATCTCATCTCCTTTATATCCAAGCATTGATTCATTGCAAAATCCCCATAATGCTCTCTTGCAAATTGAAGTCCTCATTCATAGAATTCTTGTCAAATGAGTCATAATAGATGGGGGAGCTAGCTTGAACGTTTTCTCTATGAATCGTGTCCGTGCTCTAGGTTATTCAGAAGATGCAGTTGATCCCCATAAAAAGATAAAAATCAAAGCACATAATGAAGAAGAGCATTCCTCTAAAGGAATTGTGATGTTACCCATCAGCATGGGACCTTTGTAGATAGATACAACATGCCAAGTTATAGACATAGAATTACCATACAACAAACTCTTGGGCAAACCATGGATACATGATATGCAAGCTATACCATCAACATGTCATCAGTGCCTAAAATTTCTCTACAATGGGCAAGAAATCACAATATCAGTAGACTCAAATCCAGTGCAGTGTTGTAGTAATCTGAAATTAGTTCAAGAGGTCATTATTTCACATAATAAAGAGGCAACATCTTCAATCACACAATCCAAAAAACAATCATTTGCATCAATTTTGTCAAACATGGAAAAAAAAAAGGAAGCAAAGAGATCAAGAGAATGAAGAACATTTTCTATCAGGGAAAAACAAACAAGAGCAACTTCAAATTGAAAGAGAAGAGGAAGAAGATATAGTAGTCAATGTAGTTCACACGTATGTAGAACAAACATTAAGAACTAGTTTACTTGAATCAAAATTGCATTCGACTGACATGGACTTAACCGAGGACGATTAGGATTTTCTTATACGAGGTCATTCTGATGAGAGTATCGTTCTAGACATGGAAATACATACTGAAAGCTCTGACATCTCTATCATGACCCCTAATTTCTTTGAAACTATTCAACCTGAAGATCCTTTATCCTTAAGCTATCTTGAACCTATGGACTAGGAAAATAAAGAACATACTGCCATTGATACCTTACCTAATGACCATGCCATATCCTTATATCTAAATCAAATCAAACCCACATCAACTTTCACCAGGGATTCTGCTAACGTATCTTTGAGTCAAGTGGGTGCCAAATCACCTAGCCACAAAATTGAAAATAAAGAAAACAATATGAGATCTAATGCTGAAAACCATTTATTGGCAACATTAGATCAGAAAAAAAGTAAAAACAAAGGAGACATCTAATGGTGAAAACCTCCTCGAGGCACCGAAAGATGGGAGATTTGACACCTTACCTAAATACTATCAAGAAAAGTCATCAATCTTGATCAAACCAGCAGAGGCAATTATCATTTGCACAATTGATCTACATCCAACAATCTCTCTATCAAAACTAGAAAGACAAAAATACTTGAAACCATTTAAAAGGAGGCAAATCAATTTTACCTAGTCATATATAGACATTCCAGAGTTCGATCCATATCTTAGAATACATCACCCGAATATCAGTCTGGGAGCAACCATCAATAATGGAACACAACATGGATCAGGAGCAAGAATTTTATTCATGATGCCACTATGTGTGTGAAAAAGGGTTTGTAGCTGCAATCACAACACTTCAATTAAGTCATTACATGTATGGTTAGTAAATCAATAATCAATAAGTAATAAACCATAACAAAGTGACTAATTGCCTTCTAAAAGATGCAAGTATAAGATTGCTCTCAGATTTTTATAAGCAATACCAGTGACTAGACTACACCAAGACGAAGGATTTAATCTATATGATATTTAACTATATGGATGCAAGATGGATGAATAATTCAAGCAATAACGGATTCAAACAAATATGGATTCAAGCAATGATGGATGCAAATAATCTAAAAAAGCACAATGTATTCAATGACTCCAAAGCAAAAATCAGTATAATAATAATCTCCATGCGTGTTCTCAAAAATCTCAGGGGTAAATTGGAATGAGAGCTGAAGGTTAAATTTATAGAGAATCACAAGAGAGATGATGAAAAAGCTCAATTTAGGATTCATTGAAATAATTGAGAAATCATGTTCAGTTAACCTTGAGATAGATTCCAATTATAGTTTAATTGAAATGCATTTAGATAGGAAGTTCAAGTTTGCATTAGAAATGATATTAAATTATTTCCATGCACTTGTGATAAAAATAGATAACTCTTTGATTTATTCAAGAAAAGAGTCTTTTCAATGCAACTAAACTTCTTTTTCTGAAAAGCTTTGAGTTCCAATTTTAGAGAATAATTCAATAATTCAATTAATTGCTTTTCTAATTTCAAGTTCTAAATTTAGAAAAAGAAATAATATCTCAAGTTTGATTTCTTTCTCAATTCAATTCTTTTTGTTTAATTTTCAATTCAACTCTTGCTTTGTGATTAATTCCTCTTTTGTAATAAATTAATTCCTTTTGCATGATTAAATGGAAAATTTATTAATTAATTAAATATGCAAGGATATTTAATAAATTAAAATAAGATAATTGATCAAAATGATATTCTTGGAAATGATTCAATTAATTAAATAAATATTTAATTAATATTGAGTAATTGATTTGCCATGTGATATTTGATGATTAAAGAATTAATAATATGCTCAAGATTGATTTAATTGCCTTTGGTTAGGACCTTGGTGATGTTGTTGAGATTAGGGGCCCATGGTTTAGATGAACATTTTTAGGGTATTACATTTGCCCCTCTTTGAATTAATATGCAAGCAGCGTGTTGGTTCAAAGAATGTGTGATGTCTAGAAGATGCCAGTTCTAAACTTGATTGATCACAAACCAGATGAAGAGAAAGGTGCTTAGATTGATTCGAAGTGATGAAGCTGAATGAAGTCTGATTAAAGCGATACCAATCCCGAACTTGATTGAACTTAGGAACGATAGAAAACAAAAAGATACCGAACTTGAACTTGATTGATCAAGAAGCAGATCTTACTGATCTAGAACTTGATTGATCTAGACACAGCGAGTGAAGAGAAAAATTGATCTTGAACTTGATGAATCAAGATACGATGAGCCAAGAATAAATTGTCTAGCTTGATTCGATGCGATGAAACTGAACACCTGCTTAGATTGAGTGTGTGATAAAAAATACTCTTTAAACCCTTAATTGATTTAAACAAATAATTAGCTTGATGTAAAGTGATGAAATTGATTAACATTAAGAGATTGATTCAGATGAAGGACAAATATCAGCTTGATTTGAAGCGATGAAACTGATATGCCCCTAGTGATTGATTCGATTCAGATTATCAAGAGATCTCAACTTGATATGAAGCGATAAAGGTGAGATTCCCCTTAGCAATAAGGATTTTTTTTATTTTCTTTAGTTGAAAAGATTTTGCTCGACTTTTTATGAAGATTTGAAAAATTTCTTGACTTTGAAGATGTGAGGTCATAAGGTCACGAGTATGCCCCCTCGAGAGCAAAATTGAAAGATAGTGAGGGTACATGATTATAGGCAATTGTGTGGCAATAATAAGTTATTTGAGAAGAAAGAATAATTCGAAGGAATATTTGTAGATTTGACGTTGATTGATGAGAATTGAATTGAGATTCAGCATTGATTGATGAGAAATTAAGTGCAGTTGAAGAAAGAATGAGCTTTTGATGAAAAGCGCTAAGTGGTCCATGTCATGAAATTTTGATGAGAGAATTGACGTTAGATTTCGATTTTGATCCTGAAAATGGACTCAGGACAACCGATTTACAAGTTCTTGATTTGATTTCATCGTACTTGGCTTGATTCGTTTATGAGATGTATTTTATATGTTTTATTCTATGTGTATGCATTTCTTTTCAGTATGTAATGCAAATGATTATGGCTGTCTATTTTTGTTTCTTTTCATATGCAAATAGATGAATGTGTAATGAGTAATATGAAATGCAAATTTTTATTTTCTATGCAATAAGATGAATGCAGATGAGTAATAATGAAATGTATGAATCTATATTAAATGTTTATGTATGCAGCTAAACATCTGAAAATACAAGTACTCAATCAAAAAAAATGATGAAAAATAGACCACTTAGTGTAAGAAATGATGATGCTTTCTGTTGTTCACCAAAAGTGATAACCCAAGAACACCTGCAATTGATCTATGAAGTAGCCAATTCAATCTATGAAGAACTTCAGGGCTTGGACAACATGACAAGGATATGAATCCTTCTACTCTTCAGGCTCTGCAAAACCTAGGCGGGTATACCTTTGATGCTTAGAATTAAACCTATTACACATCTATGAGAGCATCAACATAAACAGATAGATCTCACTAAGGCTCCAAAACAAGTAGTTTATTGCAGATGGGCTAGATCTACACATAAAACTCAAGTATACTTGAGCATGAGATAGATGAAACATTTCAAAACATAACACAAACTAAAGGTATTCTGATTGGATTTTAAATTGGTTTGAGAACCCCTTTAATTGCAAGATCAGTGCCTTATCCAAGGGAAACAGAGTCATACATCAAACTATAAATGAAAGCTTCGATTGCAAATCCATCTTCATTATTAAATATTCATGCATTAATGCCTTGCATAAATGCATTACTAAGATCATTCACAAAATCATCAGATCTTGAAACTATATTCCATTTTTTATGATTTATTGTAGAATTTAAATCCTTCCTTGAAGAATCCTTGCAAACAATCATAACTATCTCCTTGAGATAACAAATTTCATCCTCCTTAAGGATCTGATTTGATAAAATGGAAATACAAATCTAGAGACAATCGTGTGTGAATTTATGTATGCCTTACATACACAAGACCCTGCAACTAAAAACACCTATAACAAGAATTGAACTCCATTACTGAAGGAAAAGCCCTGCCCTGTACAATCTTCAAGAATGCTCAAAATTGGAAGCCATGAAAACTGGAGTCATTCTCACAGAATTCTGGAACCCTTACAATTGAGAAGAATTCGGAATAAAAAGAGGAGAGAAGAAAATCAAATCTGCAACTGAATTGCCAAGTGTCTCCTCTCTAACTGAATTATGTTCCCGTGGAAACTACTTCTAAAATATCTCACATTTGTCAAAATTAACTTCATAATCAGATTCCTCGCTCCGAGAGCTTTCCGACGATATATAATACTTTATACTTTGGCCAAAAATTGGACACTGGACGAATTAATTCTCATCATGGATCCATCATTTAAATATTTCGAATTTCAATATAGTCTAAACTATATCATTTATTCATTTAAAATTTGATTTTTGCCTCCATTTGTGCTCTGACGCCTTGCCACGTGGCGGCCTCTGATTGGCTGATGGGGTTGACCGGATGCCACCTGGGATGACACCTCATCATCGCCACGTCATCTGCTTCGTCACTGCCACTTGGCCGCTTGCTTGTATGCCACGTCATCGCCACCTCACCGGGACCCGCGTGCTGGACTGTTGGCTGTACCCGCCACCTACGTGCCACGTGGACGGCTCACGTTCATCCTCGCTATTTCGCTGGTTTAACTCGCGTGCATCTTCCCTTTGCGAAATAGCGCGAGCCGTCGATCTCTCTCGAACTTGCTCGCTCTTTAACTCGGCCTTCGTCTGCAAAATTTTGCCTTTTGCCTCGGGAAGCGTTCCTACGTGGGATCCACTTTGTCTTCGTCCAGTCAATTCTTCCTTCGCCTCGGGAAGCGTTCTCGCACGTGGGCCCGCCTTGGGCGCCCATGGGCACCTTGTGTCAAAAGCCTTTAAGGCTTAGACACTATAATACCATTCGTTTTTGCATATAAACACTGAAAACGTCCCTCCCCCAGCGCATGTGGGACAAAGCGATTAGGCCTGGAGCTGCGTTTTTGGAGGTTTTTTTGAGACTTTTGCATTCATTGAGTATTCCAAATGGCCTTTTAAGAATACCATGGCTGGGAACGATGCTGGCAGGGTCGTGGAAACAAGCTTTACACCTGCCAATGTCATTTTGTTTGTATTTAAATCCTTTATGTTTTATGTGGCTTTACACATACCACATGAAAGGGGGTTGCTAAACTGCTGCTCACACTTGGCTTGGAGGTTTATACATGCTGCTCACTGCCAGCACGTGAGAAGAGGGGAAGATTGCAAAGCTACACCACATTCCACACTCCAAACACACTCCAAACACACTCCAAACATTGCATTGGCTGAAGCTTCTATTTGCTGCTAATTGCATTAAATTGAAGGTTTTGAATGCCATTAAACCTCCTTCTACAGTCACCCACCTCACAAAAACTCACACACCTGCCAAAAGCTCATGGCAAGGAGGAGAAGATTGCCAATTTACAATTTGTTGAAGTTCCCTTGGTGCTGCTCACACGTGGGAGGGAGAGTGCTGGTATGCAACTGCAATTTCATTAAGTTTAAAGTTTATTAAACCTTTCCCAGCTGCCACGGTCTGTGCATTTGTTTGAAACTTTGAATGCCCTTTACTTATGCATGTAGAGAGGAGGAAATTTGCATTTGGTTTGAAATTTTTACATTTCCTTACATGCCATGCTGCCACTTCTTTGCTTTGGCTGGGTTTTTACATGTTGTATGGGAGATTTGGCATCAAATCTGCCATGTTGCATTTGCTTGATGATTTCAATTTATTTTCCCAAATTTGCTCTCTACATAATAGGAAAGACTAAGGAAAGGAGATCCACACCACACTTGCAATCAAAGAGCACACATGAAGACCCACGTACCACACTCCAGCTACCATAATGCCATTGCATGGAGTTTTTGATCTTTCAAACATCTATTCCAAGACCATCGGCTTCCATTGCATAAGTTTTTTTTTTTTTTTAAAGATTGGAATCTCTAATACACCACTGTAGAACATTCAACCTTGAGTAAGCCAATAGCATTAATCACTTCCTCGATTATGTCTAGAAGTTGAAATTCCATGAAATGAAAACCATTCTGGCACAAAATTAATGCGCAGGCATGAGCCAAGTCGGGCCCCAAAGTGGGTCTGACTAAAAAAAATTTCATTTTCAAGCAAATGGCCTCTGGAATGCTTCACTAACCTCAAACATACCTCTAGAATCGATCGGCACCATTTTCGGATCATAAAATTGCATTTTGCAACTTTCAGGCAATTACGCCACATTTTTTGCATTTAATCGCGAAGACGTAATTTTCAAACCTGTCAAAACACCTTTCTGGAGCTCGCCATCTGACAGGCATGTACTTTGATATACAAGGATGACATCTACCAAACGGTTTCTCAAGATGAGTCCCGAGCGAAGAGATATTAATTTCCGAAAATGGCCAACTGGCTTTGTCGACACTGCGGACCTGATGAAGTCAATGTTCTGGCAACACATGATGCCTTTCTCAAAAATATCAAACGACCTCCGTATGTCCTCAAATTCGGAACATAGGTACCTTTAAGTACATATTAAATCTTTGAATTCTCAGTTCGATCACCCGACTGACAGGATGTAAACGGCGCGCTCACCAAAACGGCTACATTAACTGATCTAACACTGGGAGTGCGGATAACTGAATTTGATAGCAAAATGAGCTCTTTTGAAAACCGATCAAACGGATTGGTAGAGCCTTGAAATTTGAAACGTAGCTCACCATTTATACCAACATTAGCCCGGAACAAACATTCTGACATGACGCTCACCAGAACATTTTTACATTTGTGCAAACATCACAAACTACAAATGGATTTGGCTATGAAAACGGAGCAAACGGATTCGTCAAGACTTGAAATTTTGCAGGGTAACTCACTTTTATGCATACAATTGAATCCATTTTGAATTTCTCCATGACGATCAACAGGGCGAAAGATATAAACACCCAAAGTAGGCTACTTAATAAAATTTGCACTTGTGCCTAGAATGCACTTTCAGCTCACCCCTCAAAACGGGTACTTGATAAACTTCTCCAAACTGAATTTTGAAAGTTGCAACACACTAAATAGGCCAAATGAAAGGTGTGGGAGATGAATCCCGAGCCTTACCCTCTGAAAATCAACTGGCTCCATTTTACCCCCTTGCTAACTAGGCATTCAAACTGACTTATTTAGGTACTTTTCTGACATGCAGAGCAAAATTTTGAAATAGGCTTATAAACTTGGCTCAGTTTTTAAATACTCCCAACAGTGGCTCTGACTGGGGATGGTTGATTGCAAGATCAACACAAGAATCCAGATATCACTGGTTAAGCAGACCACCCGAAAATGGATCATTCTTCTCTTCTCATTTCTTCTCTTCCAAAACAGGGCTTCCTTATTCTACCCAAACAGCAGGGCACTTTATTGAAAACCACACAACTGAAGCAAAACGACTGTACAAGAGATACAAACATGCTTAAAACTGAATACAAGCTGCTCAATCAATCTTAGCATTTACCTCTGTCAAAAATCTGATTTTCATCGCTTGATACCATGATCCAAACAAAGGCACCTTCCAGTAACAGCTGAGCATAACTCTTAAAATCCACCTCTCTTGTCTCATTACTGAAATAGCTAGTGTGCTTACCCTTTATCTGATTCTGAACTTTGTAATCACACACTACTTCAACACAAGTAAAACGATGAGGCGACTCACCATAAAGGTTTTCCCTCAAGTTGCAATACCCTTCACTATCCCGATCAATTCTACCATTTTCAAGGACATGATCATGCTGAACTTTAAAAGTAAAACATTCATTTTCAACATTGTAAAACTCATCAACACACACCTTATTATCATTTAAATCAATAGAATGAGGGATACTACAAACCAACTGATGCAAACAAGGAACATGAATATTACAATCCGGATGTGATACTCCACTATGCTGATCACACCTCACACTATCCTTGCTTATCCAATTGAAAACCTCCGCATTCTCAACATCCCATTCATGAAAAAGAATGCATACCTCTGGCTGAAGCAAATCCTCAGCTAAATCTTCTTCATCCAGACTTATGTCTACCTGAAACACTTCCATTTGTGGTCTGAAAAAGTCATAACATAACCCATGCCTCTTGTCTTCATCATGAAGTAAATTCTTACAACCCATGCTACTGATGTTCAGAACTACATTGGCATTACAAATTTGTTCCGCACCAGGGGAAGCTTCATCATTCTCATCAATGAAATCAGCACCATGGATATTTGTATCAAAAGCAAAGAACTCCAAATTCGTTTCAAGCGTTTTGTCAACATTCACATCCTCATCATGGTACTTGAAATTCTGAAAGCATTCAAGTGTGGGTTCATTTAAATCTGAAAAAAGAACATTACCAGCACTGTCACATACATTCTTATCTTCAAAAACACTTTCGTTTTCAGATTCATAACTAAGGTACATAATTTGGTTCTCTATTACATCATCTTCACAAGATGAATAATAAGAATTCTCATAACCACTTTCAGCTGAATAACTGGCATTCATTTGCTGATCAAAAGAAAGTGAAACACTTGTGCCAAGATCGTTCTCACCCTGAAATTGATCTTCATTGTTCACTTGCATACCTTCAGGGTGCTGGGAATAAAACTCATAATCCTCATAATCAACAACACCACCCCACTCTGAAACACATTCATCACTGGGTATACTTGCACTGAACACATTATCAACATCATTCACAATTTCATTTTCAGATTTATCAGACTTAACAAAAATCTGATTTTCATCATATTTCACAACTTCACTTACATAATCAACAACATTTGGTAATCCTTCAGTATTTGGTATTTGAACATCAAATACATCAGCAACATTTAAAGATAGATGGTCATCATTACCATAATTTTCATTATTGTTAACCTTTGGAGATGCATGATTAACTTGATAATTTGCAGTCACATAGTTAGCATAACCGGCATACAAATCAAATGGTACATATCCCTTGTATATATCAATCTTCGCATCAGCATTATCACAACATTGCACACTAATCATTCCATCATCACTGTGAGAAGAGACCGACATTAACAGTGGAGGATCTTGACTCTCATTCAAATTTGAAGCACATGCATCAATGAGACCATTCGGAACTGCGGAGCTGGATGTACCTGAACAAGGAATGATTGGTTGAGCTTCACATGGTATTTCGCCATTGAAGGCATTTTGATAAGAGACTACAGCAGACACAGATCTCTTGGCTATCCCGAATTTCAAATTATTTTCAATGTCCCTAGCTGTGTTAAAGGCTTCATACAAAGTCTTAGGTTCTTTGTTCCTCAATAGGAAACCCATCTTCTTACCAAAAGCACTCATATAAATATCCAGACATACCATATCATCAAACTTATACTTTCTGAAAATTTTAGCCAATGCTTGTGAAAATCTGATGTTGAATGTTGGTACCAATTCATCTTTCCTGATTTGTATATAAGTGAATTCTTTCAACAAGTCGGAATCACTCACCTTCTCATCGAATTGATCCATGAAATCTGAAATCAATTCTTCCCATGAGGTAATAGAATTCACTGGTAAAAAAGAGAACCAATCTCTTGCATCCTCTTTCAACGACTGAATAAACAATTTCATGCATACATCTTCCTGGCAAATTTCAAACTCTTCTATCAAATCTGAAAATCTTTTAACATGTTGACATGCTGATTCTGATTTCTTCCCACTGAAAATTGGCAAATACTTTCTAATTTCTGTGGGTATGGGATTTGGATAACCCAGAATATCTCTGAAATTTAGAGCAGCATAATGGTTCATGATGAAACTTCTCCTATTAGATGGTTGTTCTGGTTTACTAGGCATGGCTTTATGTGGAAATACGCAAGACTGAAAAACTTCACTATTCATTTCTCTTACTTTCACAAATGATTATAAAATCTTGGATAGAAAACTTCAAGCAAGTATCCTTATACTGAAACTGTTCATAACATTGCTTGACACAAAACTTTTCCAAATTTGCATACTATAACAGAAGAACATACACTCTGGATATTTCAGTAGAATAGATATGCAAATTAATTCGAAATCCTTTCTTTCCCTCTAGACTAGTGCTGTTCACTGAGTGGGAAAACTATTTTAGTAATTCGAATTTTCAGAAGAAATTGTTTTGCATTTGAAACCTCTGAAAATACCTGAAGATTTGCAGCTATAAAACTTGTAGATCTGAAGATTTACTTCACCTTTAGCATGGTCTTTTATCACAGAGTCGCCACCTCTTGCATAGAGGATAGTTTGAACAGCAGAACACCACTCAACACTTATTCAATTCTTTGTTACTCCTTCGATCTCGCTGCAATCAACACTCTTCCAGGCTATTTAACACTGGTATGAACCACAGAGTCGCCACCCAAATAAGGAATTGGGAAAAAATTTCACACATGGCTGAGAGAACTTCTTACAACTTTCAACCATGCATTCACTGTTACTCCTTCATAAACTATGACATGATACACATATCACTCTGCAGGTCTAGAACAAGGAGCATTTTCTTCACCATAAAACCACTTTACACTCTGTGCATACACAATGGACAGACTGGCTGGATATGAAATTAGGCAATTTCTATTCAGCTTCCCCAGCAGAGTCGCCATTTTTGTTGTTCACCAAAAGTGATAACCCAAGAACACCTGCAATTGATCTATGAAGTAGCCAATTCAATCTATGAAGAACTTCAGGGCTTGGACAACATGACAAGGATATGAATCCTTCTACTCTTCAGGCTCTGCAAAACCTAGGCGGGTATACCTTTGATGCTTAGAATTAAACCTATTACACATCTATGAGAGCATCAACATAAATAGATAGATCTCACTAAGGCTCCAAAACAAGTAGTTTATTGCAGATGGGCTAGATCTACACATAAAACTCAAGTATACTTGAGCATGAGATAGATGAAACATTTCAAAACATAACACAAACTAAAGGTATTCTGATTGGATTTTAAATTGGTTTGAGAACCCCTTTAATTGCAAGATCAGTGCCTTATCCAAGGGAAACAGAGTCATACATCAAACTATAAATGAAAGCTTCGATTGCAAATCCATCTTCATTATTAAATATTCATGCATTAATGCCTTGCATAAATGCATTACTAAGATCATTCACAAAATCATCAGATCTTGAAACTATATTCCATTTTTTATGATTTATTGTAGAATTTAAATCCTTCCTTGAAGAATCCCTGCAAACAATCATAACTATCTCCTTGAGATAACAAATTTCATCCTCCTTGAGGATCTGATTTGATAAAATGGAAATACAAATCTAGAGACAATCGTGTGTGAATTTATGTATGCCTTACATACACAAGACCCTGCAACTAAAAACACCTATAACAAGAATTGAACTCCATTACTGAAGGAAAAGCCCTGCCCTGTACAATCTTCAAGAATGCTCAAAATTGGAAGCCATGAAAACTGGAGTCATTCTCACAGAATTTTGGAACCCTTACAACTGAGAAGAATTCGGAATAAAAAGAGGAGAGAAGAAAATCAAATCTGCAACTGAATTGCCAAGTGTCTCCTCTCTAACTGAATTATGTTCCCGTGGAAACTGCTTCTAAAATATCTCACATTTGTCAAAATTAACTTCATAATCAGATTCCTCGCTTCGAGAGCTTTCTGGCGATATATAATACTTTATACTTTGGCCAAAAATTGGACCCTGGGCGAATTAATTCTCATCATGGATCCATCATTTAAATATTTCGAATTTCAATATAGTCTAAACTATATCATTTATTCATTTAAAATTTGATTTTTGCCTCCATTTGTGCTCTGACGCCTTGCCACGTGGCGGCCTCTGATTGGCTGATGGGGTTGACCGGACGCCACCTGGGATGACACCTCATCATCGCCACGTCATCTGCTTCGTCACTGCCACTTGGCCGCTTGCTTGTATGCCACGTCATCGCCACCTCACCGGGACCCGCGTGCTGGACTGTTGGCTGTACCCGCCACCTACGTGCCACGTGGACGGCTCACGTTCATCCTCGCTATTTCGCTGGTTTAACTCGCGTGCATCTTCCCTTTGCGAAATAGCGCGAGCCGTCGATCTCTCTCGAACTTGCTCGCTCTTTAACTCGGCCTTCGTCTGCAAAATTTTGCCTTTTGCCTTGGGAAGCGTGCCTACGTGGGATCCACTTTGTCTTCGTCCAGTCAATTCTTCCTTCACCTCGGGAAGCATGCTCGCACGTGGGCCCGCCTTGGGCGCCCATGGGCACCTTGTGTCAAAAGCCTTTAAGGCTTAGACACTATAATACCATTCGTTTTTGCATATAAACACTGAAAACGTCCCTCCCCCAGCGCATGTGGGACAAAGCGATTAGGCCTGGAGCTGCGTTTTTGGAGGTTTTTTTGAGACTTTTGCATTCATTGAGTATTCCAAATGGCCTTTTAAGAATACCATGGCTGGGAATGATGCTGGCAGGGTCGTGGAAACAAGCTTTACACCTGCCAATGTCATTTTGTTTGTATTTAAATCCTTTATGTTTTATGTGGCTTTACACATACCACATGAAAGGGGGTTGCCAAACTGCTGCTCACACTTGGCTTGGAGGTTTATACATGCTGCTCACTGCCAGCACGTGAGAAGAGGGGAAGATTGCAAAGCTACACCACATTCCACACTCCAAACACACTCCAAACACACTCCAAACATTGCATTGGCTGAAGCTTCTATTTGCTGCTAATTGCATTAAATTGAAGGTTTTGAATGCCATTAAACCTCCTTCTACAGTCACCCACCTCACAAAAACTCACACACCTGCCAAAAGCTCATGGCAAGGAGGAGAAGATTGCCAATTTACAATTTGTTGAAGTTCCCTTGGTGCTGCTCACACGTGGGAGGGAGAGTGCTGGTATGCAACTGCAATTTCATTAAGTTTAAAGTTTATTAAACCTTTCCCAGCTGCCACGGTCTGTGCATTTGTTTGAAACTTTGAATGCCCTTTACTTATGCATGTAGAGAGGAGGAAATTTGCATTTGGTTTGAAATTTTTACATTTCCTTACATGCCATGCTGCCACTTCTTTGCTTTGGCTGGGTTTTTACATGTTGTATGGGAGATTTGGCATCAAATCTGCCATGTTGCATTTGCTTGATGATTTCAATTTATTTTCCCAAATTTGCTCTCTACATAACAGGAAAGACTAAGGAAAGGAGATCCACACCACACTTGCAATCAAAGAGCACACATGAAGACCCACGTACCACACTCCAGCTACCATAATGCCATTGCATGGAGTTTTTGATCTTTCAAACATCTATTCCAAGACCATCGGCTTCCATTGCATAAGTTTTTTTTTTTTTTTAAAGATTGGAATCTCTAATACACCACTGTAGAACATTCAACCTTGAGTAAGCCAATAGCATTAATCACTTCCTCGATTATGTCTAGAAGTTGAAATTCCATGAAATGAAAACCATTCTGGCACAAAATTAATGCGCAGGCATGAGCCAAGTCGGGCCCCAAAGTGGGTCTGAATAAAAAAAATTTCGTTTTCAAGCAAATGGCCTCTGGAATGCTTCACTAACCTCAAACATACCTCTAGAATCGATCGGCACCATTTTCGGATCATAAAATTGCATTTTGCAACTTTCAGGCAATTACGCCACATTTTTCGCATTTAATCGCGAAGACGTAATTTTCAAACCTGTCAAAACACCTTTCTGGAGCTCGCCATCTGACAGGCATGTAATTTGATATACAAGGATGACATCTACCAAACGGTTTCTCAAGATGAGTCCCGAGCGAAGAGATATTAATTTCCGAAAACGGCCAACTGGCTTTGTCGACACTGCGGACCTGATGAAGTCAATGTTCTGGCAACACATGATGCCTTTCTCAAAAATATCAAACGACCTCCGTAGGTCCTCAAATTCGGAACATAGGTACCTTTAAGTACATATTAAATCTTTGAATTCTCAGTTCGATCACCCGACTGACAGGATGTAAACGGCGCGCTCACCAAAACGGCTACATTAACTGATCTAACACTGGGAGTGCGGATAACTGAATTTGATAGCAAAATGAGCTCTTTTGAAAACCGATCAAACGGATTGGTAGAGCCTTGAAATTTGAAACGTAGCTCACCATTTATACCAACATTAGCCCGGAACAAACATTCTGACATGACGCTCACCAGAACATTTTTACATTTGTGCAAACATCACAAACTACAAATGGATTTGGCTATGAAAACGGAGCAAACGGATTCGTCAAGACTTGAAATTTTGCAGGGTAACTCACTTTTATGCATACAATTGAATCCATTTTGAATTTCTCCACGACGATCAACAGGGCGAAAGATATAAACACCCAAAGTAGGCTACTTAATAAAATTTGCACTTGTGCCTAGAATGCACTTTCAGCTCACCCCTCAAAACGGGTACTTGATAAACTTCTCCAAACTGAATTTTGAAAGTTGCAACACACTAAATAGGCCAAATGAAAGGTGTGGGAGATGAATCCCGAGCCTTACCCTCTGAAAATCAACTGGCTCCATTTTACCCCCTTGCTAACTAGGCATTCAAACTGACTTATTTAGGTACTTTTCTGACATGCAGAGCAAAATTTTGAAATAGGCTTATAAACTTGGCTCAGTTTTTAAATACTCCCAACACTTTCAGCTCTCATTCAGAAGATAAAGAGATTATTACCATACCAAAATCACTCTAAATTCACAAAAAATGCAGAATGATATGCAAAATGATATGCAAAATGCAACCTAAACCTAGCCACTAGATTTAAAATGCTTAAGATTCATCACTGAGGATAACGAACACAACAAGCAGGTTAGAGTTCCTTTCTTTTTCAATGTGCAATATTAATTATCTTGTCCGCAATGACCCTTTTTTTTCGTCGATATCTTTGGATGGATTTCACAGGGATCCGAATTGCACCATAAAGAAATTCCCTCAAAACAAACAAATAAGCAGAGTGGAGGTATGTGAGGCGATTTCACCTTGTTGTGAAGGCTCTTATCACAGACACCCAGCTAATTTAGATGTTTCCAAATCATTGGGATCATTCCTACAAGCAAAAAACAAAGAAAATATTATGCCCCCAATCCTTTCTCCTCTTAGTCACAATAGACTTCCTCGAGTTACTCAGAGGGATAATAGTCAAAAACCAATATAAAAGATAGCACACAAAGAAAATTTGTATTCATAGCTTAAACTGTTTAGTGATTGTTTTTCATTATGTTGTTTTGCTTGTGTACTCAGTGATAAAACTCTTTGGTAGTTAGGAGATAGGTGACTGACTTAGAGTGGATGACCAGGTTTCATTGACAGAAAGATGACTTGGTTGATATTTCTTAGGACATGTAATGTGCTCTGTCAATTAACCTAAGACTAGGACATTGATCAGTTTCAAGTCATGAGGGTTCCAACGAACTAGGATATCATAAAAGTGACTGAAACATATGTACAAGTGAAAACAAAGATGCAGGAAAGTGAGAATGCCAACGTTGCATTGATAGATGAAGCACTCGAGTACAAGAGGCATCTGTTTGCCAGGATTTAACCTGCTTGGCAGAGATTTTTTTTTTTTGACCAAGGTGCCTGCTTACCAAGTTTTCACCAGGGCATTTTCTCTCTTTATATTTTTTTTTCTCTTTTTTTTTTTTTTTGTTTTATGATTTTTTTCAAGACTTTTTCAGTTGTACATGTTGTTGGAGCAGATAATGCTAAGTGAAGAATTTCTTCAAGTGGATGGTGTTAATTGGTTCACGTAGATGTTATCCTTCTAATGTTGAGAGTTGATAGGCACGAGAGACAAATACTGCAGTAACGATGTAAGAACCCACCTAGTTGGGTTTAAACTTCCCTTTGTTGTCTCAAAACTGTTGAATTTTAGGATTTTCTCTCAAGACTAGGTCACCAACCTGAAATTTTCTTTGTCTAACTTTCTTGTTATATCCTTTGGACATTCTCTTCTGATATACTCTGAGATGATCAAATGCCACTTGCCGACACTCATCCAATAATTCGAATTCTTGCAATCTAGATATTCTATGATCTTCATCAGTAACAAGACCTTGCAAGGAAACTCTTAGAGATGGTATTTCTACTTCAATAGGTAATACTTCTTTGGACCCATACACCAAAGAGAAAGGTGTAGCCCCAGTAGGTATTTTGATACTTGTTCTGTAAGCCCATAGTACAGGATTGAGCTGCAGATGTCAATCCTTCCCGGATTTGTTCACTGTTCTCTGCAAGATAGTTAGTAGGTTTTTGTTAGATGCCTCATCTTGTCCATTACCTTGAGGGTAATATACTGATCACCAGTGTTGTTTTATTTTGAATTTCTCACAAAGATTGTCCAGATCTTTATTCTTGAACTGTCCTCCATTATCAGTACAAACACAAATACAGTTCAAAACCGGTTTGACAACAAATACTCCAAATGACTGGCAAACAAGGATACTGGTTGAAATAGAGTGCAACTGATAACACCCACAACAACTAAAACAATCATAAACCGGTCACTCACTAAGATTTCCTCTTAGCTCAATACTATAGTACCATTACACTCTCATGCATGAATAGGTAAACTATCATCAGATCTTCATAATAGTTAGTTCAATATGTTTTATAGACAGACATAAAACATAGAACCATCATATGCTCAACAGGTAATAACAAAGCATCACAAGATAAAGGCATTACACATGACACATATTTTTCATGTGGAAACCCAACTTGGAAAAACCACAGTGGGGATGAATACCCACAAGTTGCTTTTAAACTTTTTAGAAGTCCGCTCTGTTAGGAGCCTTGTTCGATTAAAGACATTACAACAGATTCTGCTAGGAACCGATCCTGTTAGGGATCACCCAGTTAAGGGATGTCTATAATACCCGGTTAAGGGTTAAACCCAATTAGGGTTACCTTGTTAGAGGATTTCAAGAACTCAATAGCTAAAGGATCTCCAGAGCTCTATAGCTTCCCAGAACTCAATAACTTCAAGTTACCCTGTTAAGAGATTTGAATAAAGCCAGTTAAAGCTACCCTGTTAAGGGAATTGCATCAAGTCGATTAAGGCTACCCTGTTAAGGGATTTCACAACTGTTGAAGTGGGTAAAGATCAACAGGAATTACAATGATCTGGTAACAGCACTCAATGCTAATGCAGATCCGTTTTGGCTCCTCTTCACCTTCTGCACATTCACTTTGCAGGTATCTCTTCTCTCCTTTGGTCTGGCAAGAATCATGTATCACTTCCCTTGGATACACACACACAAATTTTGCCAACAACCTTAGAAAGAAACACAACATTGACCTTATAAGAAATAGACAGGTTGGTAGCAAAAACCCTAAACCTTAAACCTGTTAGGTTAAGCAATTCAAGCAGTTCAATCTTGACCATTGAATCATACTACATTAAATGCAACAATCTTGAATCAATCTCAAGACATTCTCCATCATCCATTATCCACCAATTTCATGGCGGCTGATAACCGATCACACGTTATCACTGTTTGACAAACTTTGCACATTCCCGATGTAGATAGGAATAGTCTTCTTCATGCAAGATCCTTCACGCGCACAGGGCTTATGTGGCAACATGATCTGTTCTCCATTATACTGCTAACTCATCACACAAAGATCACCGATTGAGTCACATAGGCTTGAGGTATTTCAACCAGAAATCCTAAAGTGGAAACTGCCTACCAACTGGTAGTCACACAATGCTTCCATGTGCCAGTTCCCATAACTACATGCCAGTTCATCTTGAACAAATATGTCGCTTCACTTTGGCACATATACCGGTTCATACATATGCCGGTTCTCTCTTCTCACCTATCACATGTGCCGGTTCACATCATGTCACATATTGACATCAATGACAACATACAATATCATTATGTCTTCATACCGGTTCACATAATGCCAACAATCTCCCCCTTTGGCATTGATGGCAATATACAAAGATATCTCTCCTCTTCACATTTTCTCCCCCATTTTTTTTTGCAGATATCTTTTCTACTTCACTCCTTCTCCCCCTTTGACAACAATGCCAAAGTGGAGGCACAAGCATCTCTGTTCCATTATGCTGCTCCCCCTGAGGAGTAGCATCCTTCAACACATCAATCAACAAAAAAATTGACTATGCAATACCTGACTGATGTGGAACAAATACTTTTAGTTCACCTCTTGAAGGGGCAATACCCCCAATTCACCTCTTAAATGCACAAATTTAATCTTTGGGAGAGGCTTGGTGAATATGTCTGCTAACTGCTCCTTACTGGAAACATGTTCCAGTGCAATCTCTTTATTCTGAACCTTTTCCCTTAGGAAATGATACTTAAGCTCAAAATGCTTGGTTCTAGAATGTAAAACCAGATTCTTTGAAATATTGATAGCACTTGTGTTATCACAAAATATACTTACCGGTTCAGATACAGGGATTTTGAAGCCTTCCAATACATGCTTCATCCAAATTGTCTGAGTGCAGTTCATGAAAGTTGCAACATACTCCGCTTCTGCTGTACACTGAGAGATACAACTTTGCTTTTTACTCATCCATGAGACCAATCTACTACTGAGAAAGAATGCACCACCAGTTGTGTTTTCCTGATCATCCACATTACCTTCCCAATTAGCATCTGTGAACACTTTTAGATTGAAATCATTATTGTATGGGTACCATAATCCATAGTCAACTATTCCCTTCAGATACCTAAGAATCCGCTTGACTGCAATCAAGTGGGATTCTCTTGGACTTTTCTGGAACCTTGCAGTAATGCCAACTACATGTGCAATATCCGGTCTGCTATGCACTACATAATGCAACTTACTAGTCATTGATCGGTATTCCTTCTCATCAACCAGTGCAGAATCATCCTCTTTTGTCAATTTGCAACTAGTCACCATCGATGTACCAACCGGTTTTCTATCTTCCATGCCAAAGGTCTTCAACACCTCTTTGACATATTTGGAGTGAGTGATAAAGATTCCATCTTTCATCTACTGGATCTGCAGTCCAATGAAGAACTTAATCTCCCTGATGAGTGACATGTCAAACTCTTTCTTCATCTCATCAGCAAACTCATGACTCATCTTGTCATCTCCTCCAAAGATAATGTCATCAACAAAAACCTCATAGATCAGGATCTGATCTCCTTCAGACTTCAAGTAGATATTGCTATCTTCACTTGTTCTCTCAAATCCAATCTTCACAAGATGGGAATGTAGGCACTCATACCATGCCCTAGGTGCTTGCTTTAGACCATATAAGGCTTTATGTAGCCTGTACACCATATCACTGTCTTCAGATAGGGAAAACCCATCTGGTTTCTCTATATACACCTCCTCTTCAAGTACACCATTTAGGAATGTAGATTTTACATCCATTTGATATAGTTTGAACCCTTTAAAAGCTGCATATGCAAGAAGAATATGAACTCCTTCCAATCTGGCTATAGGAGCAAAGGTTTCTCCATAGTCTTCTCCTTCTTCTTGAGCATATCCTTTGCACACCAATCTAGCTTGTTTCTGAACACCCATTTGGTGCCAATGACATTTTTATGCTCTGGTCTGGGTACCAAGGACCATGTACCATTTTTCTCTATTTGGTCAAGTTCCCCTTCCATTGCCTTGATCCAGTCTTCATATTTATGAGCCTCTTTGAATGATTTAGGCTCCAATTCAGAGATCATAAATGAGTTTTCTCTGATCTTTCTTCTTGTAAGGATTCCTGCATCCTTATCTCCTATGATCTGCTTAGGATCATGATTTAGCTTGACATACTGAGGAATGGTCTTAACTAGTTCTTCTTGCTTTTCCTCTTCATCCTCATCTTCATCAGTATTAGTATTCACCGGTTCAGGAACACTGTTACTGGTACTTGGTTGACTAATAACCGGTTCCCAGAAGGTTGCAACCGGTTCATTTACAGCTTGCTCACTGCTGGTTTCTTTAGTTTTCTCAGAGGATTCATCAACTCTTACATTGATACTTTCCATAATTCTCTGAGTCCTATTGTTGTAGCACTCGAGAGCTTTACTCTTGGTGGAATATCCTAAGAATATTCCCTCATCGCATTTGGCTTCAAATTTGCCCTGATGTTCACTCCTCTTGATGTAACATTTGCTACCAAATACCCTAAAGTAGCTAACCATAGGTGTCTTACCGGTCCAATACTCATAAGGAGTTTTGTCTTTACCTTTCTTAATGAGTACCTGGTTCATAGTGTAGGCTGCAGTACTCACTGCTTCTCTCCAAAAGGTGTGAGCTACCTTTCCTTGAATCAACATAGTTCTAGCTACTTCAACCATAGTTTGGTTATTCCTCTTTGCTAGGCCATTCTGCTGTGGAGTCCAGGGGGTAGATAGTTGTCTCTTGATGCCAAATTCTTCGCAATACTTGTTGAATTCACCAAAAGTGAATTCCCCTCCTTGATCAGTTCTGAGACACTTGATCCTTTTACCGCTTTCCTTCTCCACTAATGCTCTGAAAGCTTTGAATTTTACAAAAGCTTCAGACTGGTCTTTCAAGAATGTGACCCACATAATTCTTGAGCAGTCATCAGTGAGAATCATGAAGTACCTATCACCCTGCACACTTCTAGTTTTCATAGGACCCCACAAATCAGTATGCACAAGATCAAGCAAGTTGTCAGCAGTGAAAGATTTACCTTTAAAGGTTGAGGAAGACATTTTCCCCAATTGTCACTCTCTACACAAGGTATTATCCGGTTTGCTTAGCATCAGCAACCCTCTAACTGCCTTGATCTTACTAGCCTTCACAATGTTATCAAAGTTTACATGACAGAGTCTCCTATGCCATATCTAGCTATCATCAAGCTTAGCCATAAGACATGCACTTATATTTGCATTCAGATGAAATAGGTTACCTTTGGTCTGCATGCTAGTGGCCACCAATTCACCCTCTTTTCCTTTGATTCTGCAAACTCCATTCTTGAATTCTAGAGTGAGGCCACTGTCATTCAGCTGGGCAACACTCAGAAGGTTGTGTCTGAGACCATCAACCCAGTACACATTGTCAGCACTACTCTTTCCATTCAAAGAGATGGACCCTCTACCTTTGACTATGCATGGTGCATCATTTCCAAAGCGAGCCACACCACCATCATACTCCTCCAAGGATAGAAATTTGCTTCGGTCACCAGTCATATGGTGAGAACAGCCACTGTCAATGATCCACTCATTGGAATTATCAAATTGGGAGACAAGAGCCTTCTTATCTGCCACATCTTCCTTTATAGAAATAAACACAATGTCTTCATTCTCTTCATCTTCTAATTCCTTATCCGTGACACCTTCAACAACTGCTACAAAACAGTTTCTCCGGTTTCCTCCTTTGAATTTCCTGAACCTTTCTGGTTTGTCCTTGTTATCGCCATTAGGACAGTTTATAGCAATATGTCCTATCTGGTTACAAGAAAAGCATTTCAAAGGTAGCTTACCTTTGTATTTACCGATTCCTTTAGGAAGCTTCCTGGCAAGGAGAGCTTCAAATGCCATCAGAATCTCTTCATCATTCATTTCTCTACTCTGACTAGGTTCATCACTAGCGCTAGCTTCTTTTCCTTTTCTGGATGGTATAGCAGAGGCTTTGAATGCTGATTCAGTCTTTTTAACACTGCCATCAAAATTGTTTAGCTCATGGGTTGTCAGCTTGGCTATGATGGAGTCCAAGGATACCTTAGTCTTGTCTATTGATCTCAGCTCCTGAATAGTAGCAACCCTTATTGCATAGACCGACAACAGGGATCTCAGGACTTTGCTTACCACAGTGGAATCTTCTATTTTACCACCTGCACTCTTTATTTCTCCAACAATCATTTTGATTCTTATTCCATACTGCTGAATGGTCTCACCTTTAACCATCCGCATATCTTCAAACTTCCCTCTCAAGCTTTCTTCCTTAGCCTATTTTACATGTTCATCACCACCATAGATATTTTCAAGAGCATCCCATACCTCTTTGGGATTTACCTTGTCCTAGACATCAATAAACTCAATGTCAAATAGACTACTAATGAGGGCTTCCATGACTTGCCCATTTTCTTGTATCTCTCTCTTTTGGTCATCAGTGAGAGTACCGGTAGGGACAACATATACATTCTCAACATAACTCTAGTGTTGAACACCCATGCTTCTGATGAATATCTTCATCCTATCTTTCCATATACCAAAATTTTCCCTATTAAACTTTGGACCTTCCCTCTTCATCATTTGACTGGGATCTTTACCTCAAGCGGTTAAGCTTACAACACAGAGGACCTAGAGTGCTCTGATACCAATTGATAACTCAATGATGAACAAATAGTACCAAACTGGTACTGAGAGGGGGGGGTGAATCAATACAAACACAAATATAGTTCAAACCCAGTTTGACAGCAAATACTCTAAATGACTGGCAAACAGGGATATTGGTTGAAACAGAGTGCAACCGATAACACCCAAAACAACTAAAACAATCATAAATCGGTCATTCACTAAGCTTTCCTCTTAGCTCAATACTATAGTACCATTACACTCTCATGCATGAACAGGTAAACTATCATCAGATCTTCATAATAGTTAGTTCAATATGTTTTATAGACAGGCATAAAACATAGAACCATCATATGCTCAATAGGTAATAACAAAGCATCACAAGATAAAGGCATTACACATGACACGCATATTTTTCACGTGGAAACCCAACTGGGAAAAACCATGGTGGGGATGAATACCCACAAGTTGCTTTTGAACTCTGTAGAAGTTCGTTCTATTAGGAGCCTTGTCCGGTTAAAGACATTACAATAGATTCTACTAGGAACTGATCTTGTTAGGGATCACCCGGTTAAGGGATGGCTATAATACCCGGTTAAGGGTTAAACCCAGTTAGGGTTACCTTGTTACAGGATTTCAAGAACTCAATAGCTAAAGGATCTCCAGAGCTCTATAGCTTCCCAAAACTCAATAACTTTGAGTTACCCTGTTAAGGGATTTGAATCAAGCTGGTTAAAGCTACCCTATTAAGGGATTCGCATCAAGCCGATTAAGGCTACCCTATTAAAGGATTTCACAACTATTGAAGTGGTTAAAGATCAACAGGAATTACAATGATCTGGTAACAACACTCAATGCTAATGCAGATCTATTTTGGCTCCTCTTCACCTTCTGCACATTCACTTTGCAAGTATCTCTTCTCTCCTTTGGTTTGGCAAGAATCACATATCACTTCCCTTGGATACACACACACAAATTTTGCCAACAACCTTAGAAAGAAACACAACATCGACCTTATAGGAAATAGACAGGTCGGTAGCAAAAACCCTAAACCCTAAACCTGTTAGGTTAAGCAATTCAAGCGGTTCAATCTTGACCGTTGAAACATACTACATTAAATGCAACAATCTTGAATCAATCTCAAGACATTCTCCATCATCCATTATCCACCGATTTCATGGCGGCTGATAACCCATCAAACGTTATCACCATTTGACAAACTTTGCACATTCCTGAGGTAGATAGGAATAGTCTTCTTCATGCAAGATCCTCCACGCACACAGGGCTTTCATGGAAACATGATTTGTTCTTTGTTATACAGCTAACTTATCACACAAAGATCACCAATTGATTCACACAGGCTTGAGGTACTTCAACCGAAAATCCTGAAGTGGAAACTGCCTACCAATCGGTAGTCACACAATGCTTCCATGTGCCAGTTCCCATAACTACATGCCAGTTCATCTTGAACAAATATGTTGCTTCACTTTGGCATATATACCGGTTCATACATATGTCGGCTCTCTCTTCTCACCTATCACATGTGTCGATTCACATCATGTCACATATTGACATCAATGAAAACATACAATATCATTACGTCTTCATACCGGTTCACATAATGCCAACATGAAACCGCTTCTACCAACTTGGTGAAATAATCAGTGGTGGTTATGATGAATTTATGTCTATTGGATGATGCAGGATATTTCTGACCAATGAGATCAAAGGCCCATTGTTGAAAAGGCCAATGTGTAGTGAAGGGTATAAGATCCCTTGCTGGAGCATGTATGAGATTTCCATGTAGCTGACATTTCTCACAAGTCTTAGAAAATTTAATAGCATCGTTCTCCATGTCTGGCCAATAGTAGCTAGCCCGTAATAGTTTTCGAGCTAAAGTAAGACCATTCGAATGAGATCCACAAATACCTTCATGAACTTCTGATAATGCACATTTAAATTCTTTAGTTTCTAGACACCTAAGCAATGTACCATCCAAACCTCATCTAAATAAATCATTAGCAATGATAACATACCATGAAGCATTTCGAGTTAAGTTTCTTTTCTCATTACAGGTAAGATTTTCAAGGATAATTTAGTCTCATAGATAAGAGTAGATGTGATTGTATCGGGATGAGTCATGTCCAATATTAGCACAGACTATTTGGGTCTTAGGAGAATCATAGGCCAGGTAATGTAACTCTTCCACCAAGAATTCAAACTGAAAATTGGACTCTTGTAACTTAGGTATAGACGCCAAGGTGGCCATAGCATCTACTGCTTAGTTTGTGGATCTAGGAATCTGTTGGAATGATACAAAAGAAAAATACTTCTTAAGATCACCAACCATTCTCTTATAAGGCATCATTTTCTCATCTTGAGTCTAATATGTATCATTAATTTTATTTATGATCAGCTGAGAATCTCCATAGATGTGTAATTCTGCAACCTTCCATTCAATAGCTAGCTTTATCCCGTTTACCAAAGCTTCATATTCTGCAATGTTGTTTGTGCAAGGGAATAAAATATTATAAGACTTTGAGATTGAATACTTCTGAGGAGTAATAAACAATATTCTAGAATTGGAACCATTTTGGGTGAAAGATCCATCAAAGAACATCTTCCAGGGTTGTTGAGTAAGATGCATTATTGATTCATCTGGAAACTCTATATGCAGTAGTTGAGTGTCTTCAAGCGGAGCTTTAGCAAGTTGATCAGTAGTTACCTGTCCTTTTATGGCTTTGCATTCCACATATTCAATGTCAAACTCTATAAGGATCATGACCCATTTCGCCAATCTTCTTGTAAATGTTTCTTTATTGAGAAGATATTTGAGCAGACCAATTTTAGCCACCAGCTTGACGGAATGTGCTAACATGTAGTGTCTCAATTTTTGTGATGCAAAGACTAATGCCAAGAATGCTTTTCTATTATAGTGTAGTTTATTTTATAGGACACCAATGTTCTACTAATGTAATAGATGGCTCGCTCCTTTTTATTGTCATCTTGTTGTGCCAGAAGTGCCCCCAATGATGAATCCATTGTTGATATGTATAATACTAGTAGTTTACCCTGAATCGGTGGATCAATATTGGTGGATTAGACAAGTACTCTTTTATTTGTTGAAAGTGTTGTTCACATTCCTGATCCCATTTGTATATTATTCCTTTCCTCAATACTTTTGTGAAAGGTTGAGCTTTATTTGCTAGCTGAGAAATGAAACGTCTGATGGATTGAAGACGTTCTTGTAGACTTCTCATTTGACTGATGTTCTTCAGAGGCAGCATTTTCATTATGGCTTGAACCTTCTCAGGATCAAACTCAATTCCCTTCTTTGAAATGATGTATCCAAGTATTTTACCTGATGTTACTCCAAATTCACACTTCTTTGGATTTAACTGGAGTTTGAACTTTTCCATTTTGTCTAGTATAGGACCTAGCTCTTGAATATGCATTGATCTCTTCATAGTATTCACTAAGGTGTCATCAACATAATCTTCCATATTCTTAAGCATCATGTCATGAAAGATGGTAGTAACTTATCTTTGATAGGTTACTCTTGCGTTCTTTAGCCCAAATGGCATGACATTCTAGCAAAAGGTTCCCCATGCACAGGTGAAAGTTGTCTTTTCTTGATCTCCAGGAGCTATTTTGATTTGATTATATCTAGAGAATTCGTCCATTAGTGAGTACATCTCATACCCACTAGTCATGTCGACTATCATATCAATGTTTGGTAATCGAAAGTCGTCCTTAAGACAAGCTTTGTTGAGATCTCTGAAGTCTATGCAAACTCTTATAGATTTGTCTACCTTTGACATAGGCAATATGTTTGAAATCCATTCGACATAATCTATAGCTCTAATGAATCTAGCTTTTAGTAGTTTTTCTAGCTCAACCTTGACTAGTAGTGCCACATGTGGGTGCATCTTACGGATTTTTTTCTTGACTGGTTTAACTCCTGGTGTGATAGAAAGATGGTGCATGATGACATCAAGATCCAGGCCTGACATATCAGAGTACGTCCATGCAAAATTTATTTTCTTTTCTGAGAATAGATGAGTGAACTCCTTCAATTCTTTTGTTGATAGTGATTGAGCTACATGAATGATGTGTGGTGTCTCTTTACTCCCAATGTTCACTAGCTGAGTTGGCTCGATCAATATGGAAGACCTTTCCTAGAAATGACTTGGCAGTACATCAAGTATCTCACCTTTAGGCACCTAAGAGAGGTTTTCACTTTTAGGTACGTCCTTTATTTTCTCTTTTTTAGATTCTGACACCGCCACAATGTGGTTTTCACCATCAGATCTTTTATTTTTATTTTTTTCTTTTTTTTTGCGACTAAGATACTTGATATCCAGTTTAGTCATGTTTTCACTTTGTTCGCTCATGGAAGAGTACATGGGTTCAACTGCATTGAGATAATAGGCTAACATATAGTCATTGGCAAAAGTAGGTATATTCATGGGTTGGTTATGTAAAGTACGGTCAATTAGTTCTGCATGTAGTAAGGATAAATGTTGGAAAGGTTCAAGAGCATTCATTATATTGTCATCACAACTGTGGATCGAAAAGTCGAGTTCCAAAAGGATACCTTGCGGAAGTCTCTCGAGACTAGGAAGAGTCAGATCATCATTATTAAAGTTCACGTTTATATTTAGTTGATCTAATCTAATAGATATACTTGTAATGTCTTTCCCTATGCCATACTAGACGTCATATCGTGGTTTGACAGTGATAAGATCAGTAGATAGATTTTCATTGTTTGTATCAGATGATTCAGAATTTGAGGCTGAGTAGATATTGTCTTGAATAGGACTTTTGTCTGAGTCATCAGAGTCATCGGATGAAGTTTTTGAGTCTTCTTCAAGTTATTTAGTAAGTGTATGTATGGTATCAACACCAACATCTCTAATACTACAAGTTCCTTCATGTTGTGGTTCATTTGTCATTTGTATCTGACACACCTATTGACATGATCTTGATGTTTCTATGATTCGCTGTCATCTACTCCATTCAGCTTCTTCTGGACTAATAATTGGTTCTTATTATATGGCTTCTAACTCTTCTTGTGTAGTTCTATACCTAATTTTTTTTGTTTTAGCATAGGGGTACATAGATAAGAAATTTTCCGGTATTCTTCCTTCTTTCAGTCCTTGTTCATAGTTTGCTTGTCTCTTTTGTCTAATTTCCTATATTTCTTTTTCCAATTTTAGGTGCATCCACTCTTGAATATCATCTGTGATGGTAGTAGACTCTTCTAGAGTTTCTATAGTGGATTTGTCTGAGAGGTAATCTGAACCCCATTCGTACTCATTTGAGTCACTCTCAGAATCTTCTACCTGTTATCTACCAGTGTATGTGACTAGATTTTTTAGCGGGGTAAATATTTCTCTGAACCTTTCTACTTCTTCTTTCATATCATTTGGGATTTCTATTTCTTGGAGCATTATAGTTGATACTATTGGAGCTTGATTACTGACTATTTCTTCTCTCTTTATTGCTAGTTGTTTTCCTTCTATTTCATAGCTGTCTTGAACTTGTTTAATGTTTACTCCCTATAATGTTAAAGGCCATATCCTTTTCTTCCATTTAGTCTTAGAAGCATGTTTTTGATCTGATGTTTTTCCTGGAATGTATCCTAGTCCAGTTTTATCATTTGTGGATTTTGTTTGCAGCTGAATTGGTTCAGTAATACCTTCCTTTTGTTTGCCTAGAGGACTAGTACTTGAATATCCCATGCACTGAATCATTTTCTAGCCAGGACCATATTGGTTTGAGGAAATCTCACAATGTCGTACCTCCTCATTTTGACTATCTTCCTTAAAGAGACAGTTAAGAACAACATCCTCTTCTATTTCATCTGCCAGGGAGGTAGAATACTATACAAAGAGACCATCATACATGGTATTCAGAGCTAAAGTTTGTGTTCTCATAGCCTTTGATGGCTTGCCCAACTTTTTTGGTGATGGAGGGAGAGAAACTAATGAAAGTCCCAGTTCTATCTTATAGCCATCCATGCCGGTATTTATAATCTTCAACCTCTTTTCTAAGTCTTTCATCAATGCTTCTGGATCTTCATTTGGAGAGGTTGCCCTATTATGAGGCACAAAAGTATCTACACCTTTTGTCAATGCATTACAGATGACATTTGTATCAGCAGGAATACTGACTTCAACTATGTTATAGAGGAATTTTAAGCATTGATGGTATGTTGATGCTACTGCCTTCATTTTATGAATCCATAGCCTGCCCAGTAAGATATTGTATGACAAAGGAATATCAAGTACCTGGAAAAGGACATCTCTTTCTATAGGTCCCACTCTGATTGGTAATGATACCAAACCTTTAGAGGTCCTTTCTTCTTCATTATAGGCTTTTATGGTTATTCTCTTGCCAGGATCAATGATATTTTCAGAGAATCCTAGTTGTGTTAGCAGACTGTAAGTACAGATATTCAACCCCGCGCCTCCATCTATCAAAACACATTTAACTTTGTGTTTATGGATCATGGTTGGTTATGTGGATGATTTAGCGAGTTGTCATCTTCTTCAGAGAAGGTCAGATAGTGAGGTGTGGTTAGATGACCCACCATAGACTAAAATCAAACAATGTCTAAATCTTTTGTAACATTAGTGGTGAGCAATGCTTTGTCTAGGATCTCTTTGTGAGAAGACAAGAGTTTTAACAATTCAAAGATTGAGATTTGAGCATTTTTCCTTTTCAACTGTTCAAAAATGCTATATCCAAAAGATGGTGATGAAGTTAACCTTTTAAATTTGTCCAAGGTTGATTCTTTTTGTTTGTTTGACAAGACTGGTGGGTTCAATGTTGCTTGAGCCGGGTTGGAAGAACTAGCTACTTGGAGAGAGACTTTCTTCTAAGAATGGGTCAGAGCTCTTGTATATCATGATTCATTTGGTTTATCTTGAACTATAATCGCATTGCAATATTCCAATTGGGAAGGCTCAATCGTGTTGATAACGTTGTCCTGGCTAGTATAAGTATAATTTACCTTGGCACCTCCTTTGGTCTTTGAGGAATTGCCTTGTTCGTAAATAGGCAAAGGATATTTAAATGCTTTATGATCAGCATTGGTCGGGTGATTCCCAACAACAATTTTACCAACATCTATGAGATCTTGTATCTCATGTTTTAGCTTCATGCAATTGTTTATGTTATGACCTTTATTCCAATGGAATTCACAGTATTGATTTTCTCTCCACCATCTTGGTTTGACTTTTGGATAATATGGTCTGGAGTTATCTGGTAGCGTTATTAGGTTGTTCACCAATAGAGTCTTGAAAGCAGATTCATATGATTCTTCAAGAGGGGTGAAATCAGGCTTAGGTTTAGAAAGCCAAGGTTTCTCTTTGGACCACTCTTTTGTTTTCTTTGAAGGATTTTCTACTGCTACTTCAGCAACTTTATGTTCTTGTGTGCCACTATCCAAGTTGAATATCATGGGCTTTGAGTTAGTTTTAATAGTGTCTACTACTCTGTCATTAACAACATTCTTATTGTTGTCTTTGCCAAATTTCCAATACTTGTTCTTCTCTTTAGAGTTAGATCCTGGTTGCGTTTCTTTCCAAGGTGAGATATCCCCTTTCTTTATGAGCACATCTTCCATTCAAATGGCATTATCTACCATTTTGTTAAATGATGGGTGTACTTGCATTTGTATACTATATTTTAGTTTGGGGACCAATTTATTGACAAATATATCCATTTTCTCAGAGTCTGGGATAGGTCGTGGATACCTAGAGAACATTTTTCTCCAACGTTGGAGGAAAGTGAGAAAAGGCTCCCCTGTTTTTTGTTTAGTATTGCAAAGATCGATCATAGTCACAGGATGTCGAATGTTGCATGAGTATTGTTGTAAAAATAGTTGGATTAGTTCTTCAAACATTTTTATTCCTTTGGGTAGACTTGAGAACCATTCCATTGCTTGACTCCCTAAAATCCTTGGGAAAAGGCGCATGAGGTACGTTTGATCATGCATGAACTCCATACAGGTGGCACAAAACTCTCTGACATGATCTTTAGGATCCGAGGTACCATCATATTTGTCAAATTTTGGGATCTCAACTCATGAAGGAAATTGAGGCATGTATAGATTTTTGTCAAATGGAAAGGGACATATTGTTCCAGAGAATATTGTTTTGGGGACTTATCCTTATTCTTCAGTTCTGTGACCTCCATCCGTAAGGCTTTTAATTGTTTGTGTATCATGAGTATAGGTGATTCTTCCTTTTTAGTAATGAGTGTTTGAACATCATATCCAGTAGGAAGTTTGGCACCTTGTTTTTCTAATTCTAAGAAATAGTCTTCCTTCTCTTGAGCCAGGATAGCTTTCATCATTTTTCTAAAGTCTTTGTGCTTTTGACAGTCAAGAATATCTTTTTTTTGAGGTTCAGTGTCTTTTTAAGCCTCACTTGAAGAGGAATCATTATCGGTTTCATGAATACTAATGTTGTCCTTGTTCTTGTCATTATGTTCCATCTCATATATAGTGGGAGATTCATGTTCATCAAAAATTAGTCTGCCTGATGATGAAGGTATGTCAGCAAGTGGATCCTCCACATAAAATGGGTTATCTTGATAGGAGAAGGGTTGTCCTTTGCCTTTGGCTTCTTTCTTATGAGAACTCCTGGTTTGAATAGGCATTTTTATGGATTAGTGTGACCTAAAGTTGTTTGTGATGCAGAGGTCAAGATCAATGTCAGAGCTAGTTGTTCGATTAACATATTGTTTGAGAGAAACAACTGAGATTTTAGTCTAGTTTCAGGAAAGATCTATCTTGTATAAGACGTTATCTAAGTGACTTAGGTTTGATAGGTAGTTGATTGAACTAGCTAAAAGATGATTGACCAAATTGTGCAATGTAAATGGTAGAGGTACACTATCTTGATCTTTATGCTTAGGATGATGATAACCAGTATTATGTTTGTTGTAGACTATTTTTAGGCAAGTTTGACTATTATGTACTGACAAAACTAGAGATTTGTACGATAGGATTTACTGATCCGGACAACAATTTAACAACTTTAGGACGACAACAATTTTGTTTTGTATGAGTTTCTGCCTTGTACCATACGACAAATGGGTATGTGTAGGATGACAAAAGATTTAGTGTAGTTTTGTTTCGTATGACACATGATTTAGCTTCAGTGACAGACTTTTGGGTTTCGTACGACATAGGATACAGTGTAGGAAAAGAAATCACAAGACTCGTATGACACAGGATATCGTGCAGGATGATAAATGATCATATTCTTATGACTGTTCACAGAGCAAAGACTAAAATTCTAAGTTTTTTTGATTGCTGAGTATGACAACTGAGTATGACCAATTCTGAGATGGACTGATTTTTTACCAAGATAGACTAGTTTTGAACAGAATTTCTACTTAGGATGGACAAGTTCTAAAATGGACAGAGTTTCAACTTAGGATGGACTAAATCTGACATGGACAGAGTTTTGACTTAGGATGGACTAGTTCTGACATGAACAAAGTTTTGACTTAGGATGGACTAGTTCTAACACGGATAGAGTTTCAACTTAGGATGGACTAGTTCTAACACAGTCAAAGTTTTGACTTAGGATGGACTAGTTCTGATACAGAAAAAAGTTTTGACTTAGGATGGACTAATTCTGACATAGACAAAGTTTTGACGTAGGATGGACTAGTTCTGACACGGATAGAGTTTAGACTTAGGATGGACTAGTTCTGACATGAACAAAGTATTGACTTAGGATGGACTAGTTCTGACACGGACAAAGTTTCGACTTAGGATGGACTAGTTCTGACACAGACAAAGTTTTGACTTAGGATGGACTAGTTTTGACACGGACAAAGTTTTGACTTAGGATGGACTAGTTCTGACACGGACAAAGTCTCTAATCACTGAGTTGTTTCTTGTCTTCTCCAATTTTGGTATTTCAGTTTTTTTGTTTCAGGCATGAAAACACAGAAAACATGTAGTATGAATAGTAACTCCAATCACAGCATGCAAACCCTATGGAAATTAGTGAGAGAAGAAAACCTTTTCTTGTAGACTCAAGTAGACACCCAATAGCTAATCAGAAAACGGCCGCTGAGTCTCACACAATGGATTGTCAATGCCGTATTATTCAACTCCAAACGCTAATGGGGGCACAAAATGACAAGTATCTTGGGATAATTACGATCTCTCTTGCTCAAATATCATCCCCCCTTTCGGAGGTGAACTGGGTAGCTTCTAATTTTAATTGGAACTAGTAGGGGATTCGTTCAGCACATTGAGGTATAAACTCAATTAAGAGGTCTCCCAGCCTTGAAAACCAAGTTTTAATATACCCAAAGGTACGGAGGAGATTTATTCCCGAGCACTTCTGTTGACTTTATTTTCATCAAATCACGTTTATTTTATAGTGGGTTGGAGTACTTGGCATTTAGCCATTCCCACTTAGGTCGTTCCCCTCACATTGGCCGTAACATTTTAAAGATTTTTTCAACCCCTCGGGAGGGCAGGCCTGCAAAAGATGTACAAATCTCAAACAAAGAAAAAGCCTCAAGGGTCTGGATTTTTTATTGTCTATAAAAAGACAAGAGCATACTCTCCTACCTCTCAAAATCTTCTAAAAACACGAAAGATAGATTTTTTCTTTAACCAGATAGCAATTTAGGTGCCTAAAAATGAATTGAAAGAATACACTATGTTTGGTTGATTTTCCTTAGGCAACCTCAAAGACAACGAATCAGTAGTCATATTGTTTTTGTGCGACAAGCATTGTTGGCATTTCAATAAAGATATTGAGAAGGTTATTGGAGATTGTTGATATAACTGAAGAAGGATGATTACTGTCTTAATAATATTATTTTGTCATTGATGTCAAGAAATTGATTTTCTGATTCAGTATGATGTTGCCATATTTTAAGAAGTATGTTTTGATGAGTATTAAGAGGTCGGTAAGTGACACAGAAAGAATGTGATAATGAAGGGGAGAAATAAGTTATTCAATGGGCAACTATTACCGAGTTAGACAATGATGAGATCATGTTGTTTTGATTGTTTTGATATCCTACATATGTTGCTAATTATAAGTTTAATACTGTATTATGTCACTGAGCAAAGAATCTAGTCGGTAAACCCTAAGGTTATCGATATTGGTTAAAGAAGGAATAATGTCTACTGAGTGAAGTTCAGTATTTACCAAGTAACAACCAAGTTATAATAGATCACATCGGATGGATAAAAGTATTATTTAATGAAGGATGCTGATGAGCTAGAGATGAATAAATGATTGGTATGTCACGTAAGAAGTTTGTTAAGGATCTACGGCAATGAAAAATCAAGAGGAAAATATACAGCATAGATTGTACCGCAATAACCTAGCACAAGTTCCAAGGAAGGAATGTAAGTTCCAAGGCAAGGCAAAACATTTTCAGATCAAAGGATACATTGAACCTAGTCAAGTTTGATGATCTGATGGCTAAGATTGATCATAGGAAATGTGATCAAGTAGATTAAGTAGTTAGGAAATTGTTTATAAATAAGGAATTGTTGATAAACAATGGATGTGGGCAAATGTATGCACAGTGATGCTACAGTAATGTTTATCAAGCACAGAAGCTTGAAGATCTGATTGAAGAACATATTGAGAAGCCCAGAAAGCCCAACAAGGGACAAGATAAGTCTTATGACAAGATTTTTTTGAGAAAATAGAATCTGCTTTAGCATTTCAGATGTGAAGTTGCAGATATATTGTATTATTGTTATTTATTTTGTAAGTGATAGGAAATCTCTTAACTGAGTGGACTTAACAGTCTTATTTGTAAATCCTCTAGCAAGGTAACATTCTAAATGAGTATTTGAAATCCTTTGACAAGGTCACTTCTAACAAAGTGCAAGACTCTAACAAGTTTGAGGGAAATCCCTTAACTGGGTCACATCTAGCAACGTGTTTGTAATCTTTAACAAGATTTTCTTTTAACGGAGTATACTCTAGAAGGGTATATTTCTTAGTGGGTTTGAAATCCCACAGTGGTTTTTCCCTATTTGGGTTTCCACGTTAAATCTAGTGTTGTATGTGTTGTGATGTTATCTATTCATGAGTTTGAATGTTTTATAGTTTTGGTTATATATTTTGAAGTATAAGCTACGAAGGTTGAATCTGTTGAATATATTGAATATTAAGTTTGTATGATTCACCCCTCCCCCCCCCTCATCTTATTAACTATTGCCATTGAAGCTTTACAATTGGTATCAGAGCTTTGGACTTTGGAAGAAAAGTTTAAAGGTACTTGAGGCAAAGATCCAAAGACGTATAAAAGGGATGCACCAAAGCTGAACAAGTCAAGTTTCTCCACATGGCAGAAAAGGATGAAGCTGCACTTATTAGGAATTGAAGAATATGCAACATATTATTTGGAGAATGATTACATAGCACCAACCCGATGAGCATGGAAGAGATAAAGGCAAAGCAAGAACATATTCAAGCTATGATTGAAATAACATTAGCATTAACTGGCTCAGAGTTTAATGATCTAGAAGGCTATAATGATTCAAAGGCGATGTGGACCAAGCTCATATTTGTGTATGGTGGTGATGAACATGTTCAAAGAGAAAAAGTAGATAGTCTAAGAGGACAACTTGAATCCATGAGAATGAATGAAGGTGAGAACATAACCCAATATAGTACAAGGTTAAAGGAAATTGTCAATCAAATTAAAGGAGCAGGAGGAACTATTGAAGAAAATGATGTAACAAGTAAGTTGTTGAGAACCCTTCTACCTACTTATGCCATTTGAGTCTTTGCAATCAATGAATTAAGGTCTATATCAAATATGTCAGTCTCTTTGGATGCCACTATCGGTAAGCTACATGCATTTGAGTTAAGTAATTTTGATAATAGTGGGTCTTCGGTAAATAAAGTTGAATCTGCATTCAGTTCTTTTCGTATTGATGAATCTGATGACTATAATGATAGAATGAATAAGTATCCTAAAGGAAATCACAGTGGAGCAAGTGAGAGATTTCATAAAAGCATGGAAGAAGTACACAAACTGTATGAGGAAATTAGAAAGCAAGAAGAGTTTGAAGCACTATTGGCTAGAAGGTTACTGAGAGACAAAGGTAAGTATAAAGGAAAGCTACCTTTAAAATGTTTTAACTTTGATAAAATAGGACATATGGCTTCTAACTGCCCTGACAAAGAATCTAGTGAAAAGAGAGAATACCGAGAAGACAAACAGAAAGACAATCACTACAAAGGACACCGAGACTTTAGAAGGAGAGATAGAAAGACATGCCTAGTAGCTGACGAGGAATACAATGATAATAAATCTGATGAAATTGATAAAGAAGAATTTGTTTATGTGGCTATTAAAGATGGATCAGATGAAGAAAGGTATGAAGACAAAGCCCTAATATCTCACATAAATAATAATGATTCTTGGATCATAGATAGTGGATGCTCACATCACATAACAGGTGATAAACACAAGTTTGTTAAATTAGAAGATTATGATGGAGGTTATGTAAGATTTGGTAATGATGCACCATGTCCGGTGAAAGGTAAAGGATCCATAACACTTCTTGAAAAAGCTAAATGTGATGATGTATATTGGGTTGAAGGATTGAAATACAATTTGTTGAGTGTAGCACAACTAAACAATACAGGATACCGAATAGAATTCCAAAAGGGATGTGTCAAAGTTCATGACAAACATGGAAAGCTAGCTGCTACCAGGACACAAACAAAAGGTAATACATTTCATCTTGACTCAACTCAGAACAAATGTCTATATGCAAAAATAGAAGATACCTGGTTATGGCATAAAACGTTTTGTCATGTAAATTTTAATAATTTGATCAAAATAAATAAGAAGCACCGAGTAAGAGGTCTACCGAGCCTGGAAAAACTAGAGAATGCAATATGTCAAGGATGCCAGATGGGTAAGATGACAAGATCAAGCTTTACAAGTAATTCCTACACTTCTAAAGGAATTTTAGATCTAGTACACACTGATCTTTGTGGTCCCATGAAAGTTCAAAGTTATTATGGTGATAAACATTTCATATTATTTGTTGATGATTACTCAAGGATGATGTCAACTATGTTTTTAAAAGAAAAATCTAAAGCTTTTCAAATGTTTAAATGGTACAAGGCAAGAGTTGAAAATAAAATAAGAAGACAGTTGAAATGTCTTAGATCTGATAGAGGAGGAGAATTCACTTCTGATGAATTTAACTTATTCTGCAATGATCATGGTATAAAAAGGCAAGTATTTGCACCGAGAACTCCACAGCAAAATGGGATAGCTGAGAGAAGAAACAGATCAATTGTAGATTGTGTTAGAACCCTAATGATAGAAAAGAGGGTACCTCAAACATTTTGGAGAGAAGCAATCTGCACTGTAGTTTACACCCTGAACTGAGTACAGCTAAAGAAAGGAACTATGAAGACACCATATGAAATCTGGTATGACAAGAAACCTAATGTAAGTTATTTTTAAAATCTTTGGAAGTAGATGTTATGTTCACAAAGATGACAAAAATGGAAAGTTTGATCAGAAAAGTGAGGAAGGAACATTTCTTGGTTATTCTTGTAGAAGTAAAGCATTTAAATGTATGATCAAATCATCTAACAAAGTAGTAGAAAGTGCAAATATGAAAATTAATGAATCTGCAAAAAGAAATGATGAAAGAAATTCCAAAGAACCAGAAAATTATGAAGAATTTGTTTATGTTCAACCGATAAATCCTACCGAGAAAGTTGCTGAAGAAAATGAATATAATATTCAGTTACCGAGTGATGAAGAAGATCATACAGAGCCTATCGATCCTATATTAGCCAAATATGTCAAAAGAAATCATGCATCAAGCTAGATTATAGGAGATAAGGATGATCCAATGATGACAAGGAACAAACTAAGATAGAACACATGTCTGATATCTGAATTTGAACTGAGAATAGTAAAAGAGGCATTTAATAATGAAGATTGGGTAAATGCTATGACAGAAGAGATTGATTAAATCAAGAAGAATGAAACATGGACATTGGTCCCAAGACTGAAGGACAAAAATGTAATTAGTACAAAGTGGATTTCCAGAAACAAGCTAAATGAAAAAGGAGAGGTCATTCGGAACAAAGCAAGACTAGTTTGCAAAGGTTATGCTCAAGAAGAAGGAATAGATTATGGTGAGACTTTTGCACCTATGGCTAGACTTGAGGGAGTAAGAACATTGTTGGCATATGCTGCTTTCAAAAATTTCAAGGTATATCAAATGGATGTTAAATCTGCATTTTTGAATGGTATACTAGAAGAAGAAGTTTATATTGAACAACCTGAAGGATTTGTTGAAGACAAGAATAAAGATCAGGTATGTAAATTGAACAAAACTTTATATGGTTTAAAGCAAGCACCTAGAGCATGGTATGAGAGACTGCACTCTTACCTAATCAAGATTGGTTTTATAAGAACAAGTGAAAACAACAATATGTACATGAAGAATGATGAGGACAATGGAATACTGATCTCAGCCATATTTGTTGATGATATTATTTTTTATGGAAATGATTCTCTATGCAAGAACTTTGGAAATGAAATGTGCAAAGAATTTGAGATGTCATTAATTGGTGAGATAAAGTGTTTTATAGGTTTACAAATATTGCAAATGAAAGATGAGATTTTCATTAGTCAATCCAAGTACATAAAGGAAATCTTGAAGAAATTTGGAATGGAGGATTCTAAACCTGTAAGTACTCCTATGACTACTAACTGTAAACTATCAAAGAATGATGAATCTGTATCTATTGATGAGACACTTTACCAATATATGATTGGAAAGCTGCAATATGTTGTTCACAACAGGTCGGATATAGCACATGCAGTAAGAATAGTTGCAAGATTTTGTGCAAATCCCAAAGAAACCCATATGACAGCAATCAAGAGAATTTTTAGATACCTGAGAGGCACTGAAGACTATGGTTAGTATATGAAAAGAGGAATGATTTTGATTTAAAAGTTTATACTGATGCTGATTGGGCAGGAAACATTGATGACAAAAAAATCACGAGTGGTGAAGCTTTTTTCTTGGGAGAAAGACTAGTAAGTTGGCTTAACAAGAAACAAGGATGCATTTCATAGTCAACAACTGAAGCTGAATATGTCATTGTAGCATTAAATTGTACCAATATAGCATGGATCAAGCAACTATTGGAATGTATAAATGAGAAAGTTACCGAGCCAGTAACTATATTCTGTGATAATACTAGTGCCATTAACATTTCAAAGAATCCGGTAATGCACTCTAAGACAAAGCATATCTCTATAAAGTATCATTATCTTAGAGAAGAAGTTCAAGAAAAGAAAGTTGTGTTGGAATATATTAGTTCAAAGGAGCAAATAGCAGACATCTTCACAAAGCCACTACCAAGGGACACTTTTGAGTATCTCAGAAGCAAGTTAGGGGTCCTACCCCTATCTTCTACTCACTGACAGAGTTCGGTGAAAGCATCAATTCGATGACTCTATAGAATATTATTTGTGGATTGATGCTGATTTATGCACTTTAGGAGGTTTTCTAAAGGTGTGTAGGAAATAGTGAATAGAGACAAGTTGCTCTGACCGAGACTGAAATGATACATGTGTAACACAACAAGGAAATTACTTCACAATGGAAGAAACCATGAATTAGTTATTTTTTTCTTTTTGGCATTGTTGTCAAAGGGGGAGAAGAATAAATGAAGAAGATAACAGAAGACTAATGACAGGGGGAGAAGACTTATGAAGAAGGTTTAAACAACTCAAGGATAACAGGAGAAGTCCAACAACAATCTGAATCCGAATCAGTTGGATTAAATCAAGTTGGTATTGCCATCAATGCCAAAGGGGGGGATTGTTGGAATTTCAATAGAAAAGAGATTGTTGGCATTTCAATAAGGATATTGAGAAGGTTGTTGGAGATTGTTGATATAACTGAAGAAGGATGATTACTGTCTTAATAATATTATTTTGTCATTGATGTCAAGAAATTGATTTTCTGATTCAGTATGATGTTGCCATATTTTAAGAAGTATGTTTTGATGAGTATTAAGAGGTTGGTAAGTGACACAGAAAGAATGTGATAATGAAGGGGAGAAATAAGTTATTCAATAGGCAACTATTACCGAGTTAGACAATGATGAGATCATGTTGTTTTGATATCCTACATATGTTGTTGATTATAAGTGTAATACTGTATTATGTCACCGAGCAAAGAATCTAGTCCGTAAACCCTAAGGTTATCGATATCGGTTAAAGAAGGCAGAATGTCTACCGAGTGAAGTTCAGTATTTACTGAGTAACAATCGAGTTATAATAGATCGCATTGGATGGATAAAAGCATTATTTAATGAAGGATGTTTATGAGCTGGAGATGAATAAATGATCGGTATGTCACGCAAGAAGTTTGTTAAGGATCTACGACATCTACAACACATATTGAACTGCAATAACCTAGCACAAGTTCCAAGGAAGGAATGCAAGTTCCAAGGTGAGGTAGAACATTTTCAGATCAAAGGATACATTGAACCTAGTCAAGTTTGATGATTTGAAGGCTAAGATTGATCATAAGAAATATGATAAAAGAGATTAAGTAGTTAGGAAATTGTTTATAAATAAGGAATTGTTGATAAACAATGGATGCGGGAAAATGTATGCACAGTGATGCTACATTAATGTTTACCGAGCACAGAAGCTTGAAGATCTGATTGAAGAAGAGATTGAGAAGCCTAGCAAGCCCAACAAGGCACAAGATAAGTCTTATGACAAGATTGTTTTAAGCAAATAGAATTTGCTTTAGCATTTCAGATGTGAAGTTGCAGATATATTTTATTACTGTCATTTATTTTGTAAGTGATAGAACATCTCTTAACCGAGTGGACTTAACAGTCTTATTTGTAAATCCTCTAGCAAGGTAACATTCTAAATGAGTGTTTGAAATCCTTTGACAAGGTCACTTCTAACAAAGTGCAAGACCCTAACAAGTCTGAGGGAAATCCCTTAACTGGGTCACATCTAGCAATGTGTTTGTAATCTTTAACAGGATTTTCTTTTGTTGGTGTAAATAAATATTCATTATGGATATTATTACACTTTACTTAAGTTAACTTAGGATAATGCATCTCTTCATAGTTTGGATTTGAGACACTTAGGGAAGTGTGCACATAGGGATAGAGCTTGTAGGAGAAATTCCACCTTTTGTGGTCTTATTTTGCTGTTACACTCCACATTTGGTGGGTCTTCCACCTCTTGTGGAATATTATATTATTTCTTCTACCTACCCCTAGTATTTCTTACCTACCCTTGTTTCTCATTGAGCCACATGTCATGATTGTGTGCTCATACATCCATATGGCCTTGCCTATATAAGCAGGCCTATATTCATTGTATTAGTGAATTCAGTTGATCATTTTCATATTGATGGGAATATAGTTTGTTCTTGTCATTCTTTTGTCTCTATTTTTATACTTTTCATTGTGCCCTTGATCTTGGCAAAATCTCACATGGTATCAAAGCCATTAGGGCTTCATTGATTGGTTTTTGGAGACATCGTGGAAGGCTTCTATTTTTGGATCAGAGGGATTGCATTTTTTGGAGGCATCTTAGAGTGTTTTCAACCTCACCATTGCGTCTAGAAGGCCATTTCCATAAAAATCAAGTATAAATTCGACCTATTTTGGCGAAATTGATTTTTGGCTGTGGAGGAAATTTTCTGCACAATTCGGGTGGTACGGTACATAATTTTCGGATTTTTTTCAAAAATATATATATATATATTTATTTTTTTTTGAAAATTATTTTCAGTTTGAAAAAAAATTTTGAAAAAAAAAAAAAAAAATTTGAAAATTATTTTTGGGATCCGTACCTTCTGCCCAGTCAGCAGTGCACAGTCAGCACTCAATCAGCAGCACACAGTCAGCGCCTAGTCAGCATTTTCTTTGGAAATTTTTTGACCCCTCTTTGTTGAGTAGTTTGGTTTTTTGGGTCAACTTTGGAGGCCCATAACTTGCTCAATTTTGCTCCTTTTTGGGTGCAATTTTTTTTTATTTGGGCTAATTTTTCATTCTCTTCGTAGTGGTGTGGTTATTTTCTGGTTTTGGTGCATAGGTTTTTTGAAATTTTCAGATTCTCTCAGTTGTACCTGTCCAATCCTCAATTCTGCAACTTCAAAGGCCTCGTTTGAGCTCATACAACCTCCTTTTCAGGTGCCTTTTTTTTTTAAATGCATGTTTTTTCTTCTACTTTCATAATCTATGATCATATTTTAGAGGTTTTAGGTAGAAATTATACTTTTAGATATTGGTCTTATTTGGCCTATTTGGTACTTGTAAATTGCTTGGATCTTAGTTTAGATCTCTTGCATTATTAGTTTGAGTCTCTTTTGGCCTTATTGAGGAATTTGTAAAATTGAAATTAGAAGACCACTTTGCCATTTTTTGCAAGTGGCCCATTGTACATGTACTAAGTATAAAGTGCCAAATCATCACTTTTGGGGGGGTTCTTTGATTGAGTGAATTTGGGGGGGTGTCTTGTGTGATTGTGCCTCTCTTTCCTTGTGCTCTTTCATTTTTTTTGCAATGAGTCCTCATAAATTTCCACCTTTAACTCCACATAATTATGCATCATGGAAAATTAAAGTGTGGAGCAAATTAATGGAAAAAGGTCTCATGCATTACATAGATGGAACAATAGCAGCACCACCTAATCCTAAGGTTGATCCTAATGCTCAGTTAGAATGGCTCACTAAGAATTGCATGGCTCTTGGAACTTTGCGCAAGTATGTATCAGATGACCTCATCTTTCATATTGAGAAGTGTACTACAATCAAAGATGCTTGGGATATGTTTCAGAAATTGTATGGTCAAGTTGATGAAATTAGAGGTTATAAGATTGACAATGAGCTCACCAACTTGGATCCCAAGAGTTTTGATACAATCCAATATTATGTCACCAAAGCAAATGAGCTAAGAGCAAAGCTTAAGGATTGTGGAATTGACAAAAAGGATGCTCAGTTGATATTCAACTTGTTGGACAAGCTTGCACCAGAATATGCAGCATTTGTGTCTAGCTTCCAAACTCATCATTTGATAGTGGGGAGTTCCTATGTTATGCCTTCATTTGATGCTTTCACATAAATGTTGATATTGGAACAATCTAAGTTGTTGAACATGGGGTTTCTCAAGTCTTTAAAGTCCAAGGCTTCGGTGGCTAATCAAGGGAATCAAGGAAGTCAAGGCAAAGATTCCAACAAGAAGAAGAAGCAATCTAAGTCATAGCCATAGCAGGAAAAAGGACAATCATCCTCTCCATCACAAGGCAATTTTTTATCCTCTTCCAAGAAGGGGACACCACCTAAGAAGGATAAGCCAACTTATGCATATTGCAAGAAGTATGGTCATGATGAGCATCGCTGCCACACAAAGCAAGTTAATGAGTTAACTAATCTTCTTAAGAAAAACAACATCAACTTGCCATCCGCCTACACAAAGAAGGATTCATCTCCTTCCTCTTCCTCAAAGTCTAAGGGAAAAGGTCAAGCATTTGTGGCTACAACAAGTTCTTCATAGCAGTGGATACTTGACTCGGGTGCCTCATATCACATGGGTTCTACAAAGGAGCAGTTTTCTTCATTGGAGCCATCTAAGGTACCTCACATTTACATAGGTGATGATACACAAGTAGAGGTTGAAGGGAAAGGTTCAGTTGACATGGATGATGGAACATTTGAGAATGTTCTCTATGTTCCTAACTTGTCTACCAACCTTCTCTCTATCTACCAAATCACTCACTATGGGAATGGGAAAAAGGTTGAGTTTACACTAGATTCAGTTGTGGTAAAGGAACTTGATGATGATGCCTTGGTAGCAGTGGGACAAGTCAATGACAACTCAAGGCTTTATTCATTCTCCCACTTTGTGCCAAGTTCACCTTCTAGGGCCTTGCTTACTCATTCAAATTCAGAAAGTAAGCTATGGCATGAGCGGTTTGGTCACCTCAACTACCACTATCTTTAGCAGCTCAGCACTAAAGACATGGTCATAGGTCTACCATGAGTCAGTTTTTCAGAGGGCGTATGTTTAGGTTGTTCCATGGGCAAGCATCTTGAGGAAAAGTTTGATAAGGGGAAAGCTTGGAGAGATTTGGAAGTTCTTCAACTTGTTCACAGTGATGTAGCAGGTCCATTTCCAGCACCTTCATTTAGTAAGGCCCGCTATGTCCTCACCTTCATTGATGACTACTCCCGCTTCACATGGGTCTACTTTCTTATTCATAAGAGTGAAGTATTTTACAGATTTTAGGACTTCAAGACTCGTGTGGAGAAGCAATTCGGGAAAGTGGTGAAGATTCTTTGCATAGATAATGGAAGGGAATATGTGAACAAAAGACTTGAGGATTTCTGTACATTTGAGGGGATTGATCTTTGGAATTTTATCGTATACAATCCACAACAAAATGGAGTTGTAGAGCGCAAGAATCAAACTCTCAAAGAAATGGCTAGTTGTATGATACATGCACGTTCTCTTGATTCCTGATGGGATGGTGCTCGGGATAGACTAGCCTAGTCTATGCTCTTGGATCCTTTCCTTGGATCACCTAGTGTTCTCCACACCCTAGGGTCTCTAGGAATTCCTTTTCTTAAGGAATCCCCTGACCTTGCCCAATCCAACCACCAATGAGTTGCAATGCTGCTCCTAAGGTCTCACCTACTCATGAGACTCAAAACCCCTTACTTCAGCTAATAAGGGCTAGGCTTGTTCTACACCTTCCAAGGTCTTAGCAAGGTTTTATTAGGTCTATTTCATGGTCTTTCCACCTATTCATGTGCCCCCAAGAGGTTTCAAGCCTTCAATCCCTTACCAATTTCACTATTTTGTGTTTTGCCTTCAAAATAGGGCTACAAGGATTAGGACTAATTAGGCCTCCTACTCGGACTTTTAGGGCTTCCTCTCACAAACGATGCACAAACAACCCAAAATCCCAAAATGGAATACCATTCATTTGGCAAGGGCTCAAGGATTTCTTTGCTTTTGGGCCTCCAAGTGGCCGTACAGTGCCTAGGGCAAATTTTGGGGTTTTTAAGGGTTTTTGTGAGGGTTTTAAGGTCTGCCAGGGTCAGAGTGAGTGTTTTGAGTTTTAGCCACCTTTTTTGGATTGGTGGAGGATCCTCCTTCACTCCAATGGTGATTCACACACTCCTCCATGCCTCCTCCAAAGGGTGCACTCTCCTCTGACCAACCTTGCTCTCCAAGACCTCTGCAACTTGACCTTTCCTAGTCGGGCACTGTTTAGTCTCGCCTAGGATTGGGTCTTTTGATGGCCTCCCTGCATTTTCAAGGGCCCTGATTGCATTGGATTATAATACAAATTTTTCACTCTCATTCCCCATGGTTTCATGGTGGCTCCACAATGGGGAATGGAGTTATGCATCCATTTACACAAACCAGTCCAAAACTGGACAGTGACAATGCAATTTACAAACTATTTACAAACACACTCAAGCGGAAAATAAAAACCTAACCTAATTGCTCACAATGAAATTATTTACACCATAGAAAACATTCCACACATATTTTCATGCAAATCAATCCATTAACTTGCTCGGTAGCCTCTTTCAAACTAACTAGTAACCAATAAACAGTCATAGTCAAGCTTTTTCTTACTTGGCCGTACAATATTTGACATCCAACCCATTAACTTAGGGTTTGGAAGTACTTATACCACCTTTTCCTCATTCGGTGTGCCAAAACTAGGGCTCTCCATGCTCAACAAGGGTCCTTTACCTTTTGGGTGGAAAAGTTGCTTGACAACTTTTAAAAGTTGTCGTGCAACTTTTGCATCTTTTGAGCAACTTTGCCATTGTTGCTTTTCATGACTCCTAGGCCTATTTTGGGCTATCCTAAGGACGTCAACATGCCAATAAGGCCTAATACACATCTAAGGTAGACTCAACCTCTCTTTCACAAGAAATCACAACAAAAACAATAAGGACCTAAAACTAGGACCTAGTGAAGAACAAATGAGCTCATGGCCCTTATTACTTGTACAATGGCTTCAAAAGAAGCATAAAACCAAAAAAACAAAGAAGGAGGAAGCACTTGGAAGGGTGCTACTACACCATACTCACCCTCTACACACAACTAAGAAATAGGAGAAGAGATGAGAGCCGGGTCTATGCCAAGCTTCTTGAACTTGCTCTCCTCCACCCAAGTAGCTTCAGATACTGGTTGACCTGCCCATTTCACTAAGTGCTCCATGTAGACCTTGTGTCTGGTAGAATTCTTCACTCTTGACTCCAAAATCTCCTCTGCTATAGGCTTCTTCACTTGAGGTAAGGCATTCACATCCAAGTCTTGTAGTACCTTGGCTTGGTTCTCAGTATGCCCTGCTATCTCACCCTTGTACATGATCAGATCAGCAACATTGAAGACTGGTGAAATGGCTAAGTCTAAAGGAAGATCAACCTTATAGGTGTTCTCACCATATTTTTCCAGTATTCTATAGGTCCCTACCCTCTTCATCTGTAGTTTGGTAGGCTTACCACTTTGCATCCTATCTTTTCTCAAATGGGCCATCACAAAGTCACCCACCTTGAACTGAACTTCTCTCCTTTTCTCATCCACTTTGGCTTTCATTTTTTGAGTGGATTCAAGGATGGCCTTCTTAACCTACTCTTGGAATTCCTTGATGGTTTGAGTGAAGTCCTCTCCTTGCCCACTCTTCATCTCCAAGGTACCAAGGTCTCTCAACTCACATACTCCTCTAGAATGTCTACCATAGACAACCTCAAAAGGACTTCTACCAGTGGTCCTATTCACATTGTCATTATATGCATACTCTACTTGTGGAATGACTAGATCCAATTTCTGCCTATACTCCTTAGTTAAACACCTCAACAAATTGCCTAACACCCTATTGATGACTTCAGTTTGACCATTTGTTTGTGGATGGTAAGCTGAGCTAAATGAGAGATTAGTTCCAAGTCTTCTCCACAATGTTTGCCAAAAATGGCCCATGAACTTGTTGTCCCTGTCTGAAACAATCCTTAAAGGGAGTCTAGGAATCCTACCAATCTCTTTGAATAAGAAATGTGCAACATAGCTAGCATCATGTATAGTCTTACATGGAATGAAATGGCTCATCTTGGAAAATCTATCTACTACCACATAGATGTTTTCCATACCTATCTTTGTCTTGGGAAGTCCTACTACAAAGTCCATGCTTATACATTACCAAGGCCTATTAGGGACCGGAAATGGTTGATAGAGACTAGCATTGCTTGATCCCCCTTTTGCTCTTTGGCATACACCACATTGTTCTACATATCTTTTCACATCCCTTGGCAACTTTGGCCAATAGTAGTACCTCTGTACTAAATCCAAGGTTTTGTTGACTCCAAAGTGTCCACTTAAACTACCATTGTGTTTCTCTTGGATGAGGTTCTCCCTCATGGATCCTCTTGGTACACACAACTGATTACCCTTGAACAGGAGACCATTTTGGAGAGTGTAATCTGCATAATCACCATGGAAATGGTTCTCAAACTCCTTGCAAACCTTGTAAGCTGATGAGAAGTCTTCATCTCCTTCATAGAGGTCTTTGAAACATTCTATTCCTATGCTCTGCAACTGTAGTTCTTGAACTGTTAGCAACTTCCTGCTTAATGCATCTGCCACCTTGTTAAGTTGCCCCTTTTATGCTTGATGGTGAAGGTGAAGGATTGGAGGTATTCCATCCATTTCAAATGCCTATTGCTAAGCTTCTCTTGAGTGTTAATGTAACTCAATGCCTGGTTGTCTGTGAACACCACAAATTCCTTTGGAAGTAGGTAATGTCTCCATTTCTTTAGAGACTGTACTAACGCATACAACTCCAGGTGATAGGCTAAGTACTTCTTCTTTGCTTCATTTAGCTTCTCACTAAAAAATGCCACAAGTCTTCCCTCTTGACTCAATACACCACCTACTACAATTCCACTTGCATCACACTCCAATGTGAATACCTTATCAAAGGTAGGTAGGAGAAGGATAGGTTTTGTGGCTACTTCTTACTGCAACAACTGAAATGCTTTGTCAGCCTGCTCAATCCATTTAAACTTAGTTTTAAGGCCTCCCTTAATGGTGTCAAGGACTGGTGCACATATGCCACTGAAGTTCCTCACAAACTTCCTATAGAATTGAGCTAATCCATGGAAACTCCTAACTTCAGTCCCTGTTCTAGGTGCAGGCCAATTCAAGATTGCCTCCACTTTGCTTGGATCCATCTTCAAGGTTCCTTTAGACACCACAAATCCTAAGTAAACCAACTCTTGGTTCAAGAAGTCACACTTCTCTAGGTTGATGGATAACTTCTCCTCATGCAAGCTCTCTAAAACTAACCTCAAATGCTTAAGGTGCTCCTCTTTGGTTCTGCTATAGATGAGAATGTCATCTAGGTACACCACCACAAACCTGCCTGTGAAGTCTTTTAACAACTCATTCATCAACATCATGAAGGTTCTTGGGGCATTGGTGAGTCCAAATGGCCTCACAAGCCATTCATACAATCCTTCTGTGGTCTTGAAAGCAGTCTTCCACTCATCACCCTCCTTGATTCTAATCTGGTGATAACCACTTTTAAGGTCCAATTTGCTGAAATACATGGCACCTCCTAAATAGTCCATCAAATCCTCTATTCTAGGAATAGGAAACCTATACCTTATGGTGATCCTATTTATTTCCCTTGAGTCAGTGCATAGTCTCCACTTACCTCCCTTCTTTGATGCTAGCACTACCGGGACTGCACATGGGCTGATGCTCTTCTTAATCAATCCTTGTTCCAATAACTCCTGCACTTGCCTTGCTACCTCCTTGTTTTGATCAGGTGTGAGCTTATATGTTGCCTTGTTAGGTAGGGATTCTCCAGGAACAAAGTCTATTTGATGGCTTATAGACCTTCTAGGTGGGAGTGTTGCAGGTGCTCCATCACTCACTATGTCCTTATACTCTTGCAACATTTGCTTCACCTCCTTGGGTACTTCTGCCTGCAACTTGTCTTCTTCCTCCTTTGGTTTCACAAAGATGGCACACTTCACTATCTCCTCCTCATGTAGCAAGCTTAAGAACTCTTTACCAGTAGCCAATAAGACACTAGGTGTTTTTGAAGTTCCCTCTTCATCCTCTGTCAAAGACTGAATCTTGAAGGTCTTGCTATACTTGAATGATATGGAGTTCTCCTCTCCATCATAGATCACCTTTCTATCAAATTGCCAGGTTTTTCCTAGCAATAAGTGACAAGCATCCATAGGTAACACATCACAAAGGATTTTATCCTTATATCCTACAATAGAAAACTCTACCCAAGTCTGTTCATTGACTAGCACACTCTGTCCTTTGTTCAACCAAGTCACCTTGTAAGGGTTAGTGTCGGGTATTCTTGTGAGTTTCAACTTCCTAACTGCCTCTTCTGAGATGATGTTGTTAGTTGAGCCTGTATCTACTGTCACCTTGCACACTTTACCAAGAACTTTGCATCTCACCCTACACAATGCTCTCCTATGTTTGGGTTCCTCCTTAACCAGTTGTCTAATCAAAATCCTATTGAACATCAGATTTTCTCCAATCTCTGATTCAATTTGGTCCACATCTAGTGTCTTTCTACTTGAAGAGTCTTCATGAGCATAAGCAACCTCTTTCCACTATTAGATGAGGTAGGCTTGTCAGAGCATCTATATGCCGGGTGTCCCAATTGTCCACAATTGTAACACTTCATAGTTGCAAAGTAGGAGTTACCTTTGTTGGTACCTCTACCCCTACTTGGACCACCTTGTGCACCTCTCCCTCTAGAATGGCCTCCTCTAAGATTGGTTTCACTGCCATGTTCAATCAACTTGGCTTCTCCTTGGTTCCTCTGCTCATTTGACTTGCTTTGGTAACCACCTTGGTGGTTCATTTGGTCTCTACCTCTGCCTCTACCTGTTATTGGAGTCTCCTTTCCTTTTGTTCCTCTCTTCCACCTTGACAACAAGCTGGTGACATTTTTGAATAGTAGTAGGAGTCCATAGACTTATCTCCCCCTGAATGTTCCACTTTAGGCCGCTTAGATACCTAGCCACCTTAATAGATTCATCTTCTTGGACTTTGGATCTAAGGCAAAGTTTTTGAAATTCTTCGGTGTAGGAGGTCACATCAAGGTCTTTTTGCTTCAAACCCTATCCCTTCTTATGAAGTTGGACTTCATAATCCTCTGGTAAGTAATTCTCTTTGATCTTACTCACCATGGCCTTCCAATTGGCAATAGGTAGCTTCCCCATGCTAACTCTCTCTTCTTGCAGGTACTTCCACCATGTCAAAGCTGCTCCCCTTAATTTGGATTTGGCAACCTTAACCTTTTGAGCCTCTGTCACTCCCTCACACTCAAAGTGGTTTTCCATGCCCTCAATCCATTCCATGAAAGTGTCAATGTCCATCCTTCCACTGAAATGTGGCAATCCTTCAAAAGCTTTGGTGTTCAAAGCCTTGATAGCCTTCACAAATGGTTCTTCACTAAACAAGGGATCTAGTTTAGGTATAATGTCATCTATGTCAATGGTTTTCTTGCCTTTATCTTTGGTGTCTTCACCCCAAGGTCCTTGTGTCCTCTGATCCACCACTTCTTGCAACTTATCCCTTATCTCGCTCATAGCTTCTTCAAGGAGTCTATTCTTCTCCTTATTCCCTTCTACCTCTCTAGCCAGCTCTACATTAGTGACCATCCTACTCTCCCCTACTGATTCACTAGTATATAGAGACATACACAGTCCAACAAATCTTTAACTTGCTCTGATACCAATCTGATGGGATGGTGCTTGGGATAGACTAGCCTAGTCTATGCTCTTGGATCCTTTCCTTGGATCACCTATTTTTCTCTACACACCCTAGGGTCTCTAGGAATTCCTTTGCTTAAGGAATCCCCTGTCCTTTCCCAATCCACCCACCAATGAGTTGCAATGCTGCTCCTAAGGTCTCACCTACTCATGAGACTCAAAACCCCTTACTACGTCTAATAAGGGCTAGGCTTGTTCTACACCTTCCAAGGTCTTAGAAAGGTTGTATCAGGTCTATTTCATGGTCTTTCCACCTATTCATGTGCCCCCAAGAGGTTTCAAGCCTTCAATCCCTTACCGATTTCACTATTTTGTGTTTTGCCTTCAAAATAGGGCTACAAGGATTAGGACCAACTAGGCCTCCTACCCGGACTTTTAGGGCTTCCTCTCACAAATGATGCACAAACAACCCAAACTCCCAAAATGGACTACCATTCATTTGGCAAGGGCTCAAGGATTTCTTTGGTTTTGGGCCTCCAAGTGGCCGTATGCCTAGGGCAAATTTTGGGGTTTTTAAGGGTTTTTGTGAGGGTTTTAAGGTCTGCCAGGGTCACAGTGAGTGTTTTGAGTTTTATCCACCTTGTTTGGATTGGTAAAGGCTCCTAATTCACTCCAATGGTGACTCACACACTCCTCCACACCTCATCCAAAGGGTGCACTCTCCTTTGACCAACCTTGCTCTCCAAGACCTCTGCAACTTGACCTTTCCTAGCCGGGCACTGTTTAGTCTCGCCTAAGATTGGGTCTTTTGATGGCCTCCCTTCATTTTCAAGGGCCCTACTTGCATTGGATTATAATACAAATTTTTCACTCTCATTCCCCATGGTTTCATGGTGGCTCCACAATGGGGAATGGAGTTATGCATCCATTTACACAAACCAGTCCAAAACTGGACAGTGACAATGCAATTTACAAACTATTTACAAACACACTCAACCAGAAAATAAAAACCTAATCTAATTGCTCACAATGAAATTATTTACACCATAGAAAACATTCCAGACATCTTTTCATGTAAATCAATCCATTAACTTGCTCGGTAGCCTCTTTCAAACTGACTGGTAACCAACAAACAGTCACAGTCAAGCTTTTTCTTACTTGGTCATACAATATCTAACATCCAACCCATTAACTTAGGGTTTGGAAGTACTTATACCACCTTTTCCTCAGTTGGTGTGCCAAAACTAGGGCTCTCCATGCTCAACAAGGGTCCTTTACCTTTTGGGTGGAAAAGTTGCTTGACAACTTTTAAAAGTTCTCATGCAACTTTTGCATCTTTTGAGCAACTTTGCCATTGTTTGTTTTCATGACTCCTAGGCCTATTTTGGGCTATCCTAAGGACATCAACATGCCAATAAGGCATAACACACATCTAAGGCACACTCAACCTCTCTTGCACAAGAAATCACAACAAAAACAATAAGGACCTAAAACTAGGACCTAGTGAAGAACAAATGAGCCCATGGCCCTTATTACCTGTACAATGGCTTCAAAAGAAGCATAACACCCACAAAAAAAAGAAGGAGGAAGGGCTTGGAAGGGTGCTCCTACACCAATCCTACCTTTTGGGTTGAGGCTATTAGTTGTGCCACACACATCTAGAATTGGGTTCCTCACAAAGCTTTGCAAGGTATTACTCCTTTTGAAGCTTTGGCTAGTAGGAAACCGATTGTGAGACATTTTAGAGTCTTTGGGTGTCCAACATGGGCTTGCATACCTCTGCAGAAATGCAAGGCATTGGAACCATAGAGTCAACCTTGCATATTTGTTGGATATCCTGAGGGTCATAAGGCATATAGATTGATGGATCCTGAGACACATGAGGTGTTCATTGAGAGGAGTGTTCACTTTGAGGAAAGCTCTCCTAGCTTAGCCTCTCTACCTCCTCCACCTTACTCCATTATGGATAGTGATGTTAGTAATTCAGATGATGAGAATCCTTCAACTCCGACTCATGGGGTTATACCTCCGCAGGGTCCACTTGCAGTTGAGGAGCCTTGTTCTCCACCTCCACCTAGACCTCGTTGGGTTCGATAGACACTTGAGTCTGCGAGTTCTCTTGTTGGGGATCCTTCAGATACATGGAGAACTCAATCACAGCATCAGGATCTTCCACATGCATTCATTGCTACCGCTTCTGATCCACATACATTTCAGGAAGCATCAATGGTTCCTGAGTGGGACCAAGCTATGGAGGAAGAGTATAGTTCCTTGATGAGGAACAACACATGGGATTTAGTCCATCTCCCCAAGGGGAGAAAGATGGTTCGATGTAAGTGGATCTATCGGACCAAGTATGTTGGATGGTAGTGTGGATAACTATAAGGCTCAACTTGTTGCGAAAGGTTTTTCTCAGGTTGCAAGTGTTGACTATACTGAAACCTTTGCGCCCATAGCCAAGATGAACTCCATTCGCTTGACACTTGCTATTGCTGCAGCTCATGGTTGGGTTGTACATCAGATGGATGTGAAGAGTGTTTTTCTTCATGGTGAGCTTGATGAGGAGATTTAGATGGAGTAGCCATAGGGTTTCATCCAGGATACTTCCTTGGTTTGCAGACTAAGGAAATCTCTCTATGGCCTTAAGCAGGTCCCCAGGGATTGGTATGCCAAGATGGATTCCTTTCTTCTCTCCGCAGGGTTCACCAGGTGTCATTCTGATCTGAATGTCTACATTTTGCGATAGGTTGACTCTCACTTGATACTTGTGCTCTATGTTGATGACTTGATCATTAAAGGGAGTACTGCATCCATCATTAGCAAGGTCAAATCTGCTTTGCATGACAAATTTGCTATGACTGACTTGGGTCTTTTGCACTACTTTCTCGTGATAGAGATTTCACAGTCACCTTCTGGGATTACACTATCACAGCCCAAGAATGCTCTTGATCTACTTGCATGCTTTCATATGGGTGATTGTAAGCCTACCCCAACTCCCTTTCTTTTAGGAGTCAAGCTTGAGGCTCATTGTTCTTCTCCACTAGTTGATGCCACTTTGTATCGTTAGCTTGTGGGTAGTCTCATCTACTTGACCCATACACGCCCTGATATTTCATTTACAGTTGGCATGGTTTCCCACTTCATGCAGGAACCACATGAGCTTCATTGGAAAGCCACCAAATGCATCCTTCATTACATCCAGGGTACACATCACTATGGGATTCACTATGTAGAAGGCACAAGACTTCGCCTGGTTGGTTACACAGACTCCGATTGGGCTGGCGATCTTGATGATCATAAGTCTACTTTCGGTTACAGTTTTCACCATGGTTCAGGCCCCATTTGTTGGCAGAGCAAGAAGAAACATGCTATTGCTCTCTCCTCGACTGAGGCTGAGTATCGAGGCGCTATTAATGCAGCGACTGAGACCATTTGGCTCTAGCAGATTCTCATAGAGTTTAGGTTCACCACTCCACGACTGACAGTTCTACATTGCAACAATCAGAGTGCTATTGCAATCTCGAAGAACTCGGTCCAGCACCAGCGGACTAAACACATTGAGATTCATATGCACTATATCCGAGAGCTCATTCAGGAGCAGGTCATTGATTTGCAATATTGTCCTACAGCGGAGCAAGTTGCAGACATATTCACCAAACCTCTCACCAAGAGTAAGTTCTAGCAATTGCGAGCTCTCTTGGGGGTGCGGGATGTGTCATTAGGGGGGGTCCGTTGACTTCTCCTTCCTCTCTTATGGGGGGGACTTTTTCCTCTTTGAGGTTTTTTCCTTCTTCTTTGAGAGTCTTTTGTACTTTCATCTCTCTTTTGGGGGGGAGTTTTTTCCCACTGGTTTTTCTCCTTTTCTCCATTTGTGAGAGATTGCATTGCATGGTTTTGCTTTCATTTGCATATTGTACATGGGTACCTATCATGACCTAGTAGCCGGGACCCATCTTGCATTGTTGACTTGAGTCTTCATTCCCATAAGTTGCACTTAAGGGGGGGTGTTGGTGTAAATAAATAATCATTATGGATATTATTACACTTTACTTAAGTTAACTTAGGATAATGCATCTCATCGTAGTTTGGATTTGAGACACTTAGGGAAGTGTGCACATAGGGATAGAGCTTGTAGGAGAAATTCCACCTTTTGTGGTCTTATTTTGCAGTTACACTCCATATTCAGTGGGTCATCCACCTCTTGTGGAATATTATATTATTTCTCCTACCTACCCCTAGTATTTCTTACCTACCCTTGTTTCTCATTGAGCCACATGTCATGATTATGTGCTCATACATCCATATGGCCTTACCTATATAAGCAGGCCTATATTCATTGTATTGGTGAATCCAGTTGATCATTTTCATATTGATGAGAATACAGTTTGTTCTTGTCATTCTTTTGTCTCTATTTTTATACTTTTCATTGTGCCCTTGATCTTGGCAAAATCTCACAGCTTTTAACTGAGCATACTCTAGAAGGGTATATTTCTTAGTGGGTCCGAAATCCCACAGTGGTTTTTCCCTATTTGGTTTTCCATGTTAAATCTGGTGTTATATGTGTTGTGATGTTATCTGTTCATGAGTTTGAATGTTTTACAATTTTGGTTATATATTCTGAAGTATAAGCTACCGAGGTTGAATTTGTTGAATATATTGAAGATTAAGTTTGTATGATTCACCCCCCCTCTCATCTTATTAACTATTGGCATCAGAGCTTTACAAGCATATTCTTTGGCAAGTGTTCTGAAAAACCTTATTAGGCTATAAAAAATTCTAAGATAGATAGATAAACAACCAGTGTCAGTCGTTAGAATAATTAATTTGAACAGAAAACCAAAATCATGAAATTTTCTTTTTTCCTCTTTTTAACCAGGAATTTACAAAATCGTACGAAAGTATTTAAGCTCGTACAAGACAGGATTCTGGCTTGTATGAGATAGGATTCTAGTTCGTATGACACCTGTAGTTTGTCATTTCAGCATGTGGGAAATGTCATACGAGATGTACGGATGAAAATCCAAAAATTTTGAAATCTGGAAAAAAAAATAAAAAAATAAGTCAGTCTTGGAGGCTAAAAAATGTAGTCTTCAGCCCCATGGTGGGTGCCAGAGATGTGTGTGTGAAAAAGGGTCTGTAGCTACAAGCACAACACTTCAATTAAGTCATTACATGTATGGTTAGTAACTCAATAATCAATAAGTAATAAATCATAACAAAGCGACTAATTTCCTTCTTAAAGATGTGAGTATAAGATTTCTCTCAGATTTTTATAAGCAATACCAGTGACTAGACTACACCAAGATGCAGGATTTAATCTATATGATATTTAACTATATGGATGCAAGATGGATGAATAATTCAAGCAATAATGGATTCAAACAAATATGGATTCAAGCAATGATGGATGCAAATAATCTAAAAAGCACAATGTATTCAATGACTCCAGAACAAAAATTAGTGTAATAATAATCTCCAAGCGTGTTCTCAAAAATCTGTGGGGTGAATTGGAATGAGAGCTGAAGGTTGAATTTATAGAGAATCACAAGGGAGATGATTAAAAATCTCAATTTAGGATTAATTGAAATAATTGAGAAATCATGTTCAGTTAACCTCGAGATAGATTCCAATTATAGTTTAATTGAAATGCATTTAGATAGGAAGTTCAAGTTTGCATTGGAAATAATATTAAATTAATTCCATGCACTTGTGATAAAAATAGACAATTCTTTGATTTTATTCAAGAAAAGAGTCTTTTCAATGCAACTGAACTTCTTTTTCTGAAAAGCTTTGAGTTCCAATTTTAGAGAATAATTCAATAATTCAATTAATTGCTTTTCTGATTTGAAGTTCTAAATTTAGAAAAATAAATAATATCTCAAGTTTGATTTCTTTCTCAATTCAATTCTTTTTGTTTAATTTTCAATTCAACTCTTTCTTTTTTATTAATTCCTCTTTTGTAATAAACTAATTCCTTTTGCATGATTAAATGGCAAATTTATTAATTAATTAAATATGCAAGGATATTTAATAAATTAAAATAGGATAATTGATCAAAATGATATTCTTGGAAATGATTCAATTAATTACATAAATATTTAATTAATATTGAGTAATTGATTTTCCATGTAATATTTGATGATTAAAGAATTAATAATATGCTCAAGATTGATTTAATTGCCTTTGGTTAGGACCTTGGTGATGTTGTCGAGATTAGGGGCCCATGGTTTAGATGACCATTTTCAGGGTATTACAACCACAAGGTCATACAATCCCAAAAGCATACAAATTAAGCTTTCCGTGCACAAACAATATAGCAGAGTATGAAGCATTGGTAATAGGTATCAAAATGGTTGTAGAATGGAACATTAAACAACTTTAGGTCTTTGGAGACTCTCAGCTTGTCATTAATCAAATCAATGATGACTATCAAATAAAAGATGACAAGCTCATGCCTTACAAAAAGGTGGTAGATGATTTCAAGAAATACTTTGTAGAAATAAATTTTGAATAGATCCCAAGAAATGATAATAAATCAGTAGATGCCATGGCTACACTTGCTTCTTTATTGTAGACACAGGAAAATCAACAACGTTATGAATTCCTGGTAGAAGAGTTGTTTCATCCTGCCTTTAATTGTCCTGATTCCCAAACCATCTGTCAACTTATTGGACATGATTCCTCCCGCTATGGCCAGACCTACACATACCTGAACGATAACACCTTACCTCCTGACCTATCAAAGAACCAAAAGAGAAACTTTATTCACCAATCCTCCCATTTTACTCTTGTCGCAGATACCTTGTTTAAACAAGGTCTAGATGGTACTCTTTTAAGATATCTCGAACAAGAAGAATTTGAGAAGGCTTTACATGAAATCCATAATGACATTTGTGGCACTCATTCAAGTGGTCTTACCCTTTTGAAAAAACTCATACGCTTGGGCTATTATTGACCGACTATGGAACGAGATTCTTTTCAGATAGCGAGAACATGCAAACAATGTCAGATCTATGGGAATTTGATTCATGCACCAGCACAAGAACTTCATGCTATAGCCACATCTTGGCCTTTTTTTAATGGGTTCTTGATCTAGTAGGAAAGATAAACCCTTCTTCGTCTAATGGTCACAAATTTATCCTGGTAGCTACAAAATATTTCACAAAATGGATTAAAGCAGTACCTCTCATAAATATCATAGGAAAATAAATTGTTACATTTATCTTAAACTATATCATCTATTGCTATGGAATACCAATGACCATTATCACTGATAATGGGTGACCATTCAAGAATCAATATGTACAAGAGCTATGTGAGAAGTTCAAAATCCAACACAGATTCTCCACACCATATTTTCCATAGGGAAATAGGTAGGCGGAAGCATCTAACAATTATTCTGAAAAATCCTCAAAAAGACAGTGAACGATGCTGGAAAAGATTGGCATATTCAACTAATTCTGCTCTCTAGGCCTACCGCACTAGTATCCGTACACCGACAGGTGCCACACCTTTCTCTCTTGTATATGGATCAAAAGCCATATTTCCAATCGAAGTAGAGATACCCTCTCTACGTGTATCACTAAAAGGTCTCATCCCAGATGAAGAACAATGAGTATCTAGACTACAAGAGTTAGAATTGATTCATGAACGAAGAAAAAATGCCTTTGATCATTTAAAGGTATATCAACAAAGAATGTGTCGGAGCTATAATCATAAGGTTAAACCATGAGTCTTTCAAGTTGGAGAACTAGTGCTAAAGGAAAATCCATGCAACAAAGCAGATCGAGAAAAGAAGGGAAAATTTGAACCAAACTGGTTAGGTCCATTTGTGGTCACAACGATATTTAGATCAGAAGCATATAAGCTATCAACATAGGACGGATATCAGCTCAAGGAACTCATCAATAGCATGCACCTGAAGAAGTTTTATCTCTGAAAAAGTAGAAAAATAAAAAATAGTAAAAAATCAAAAAAATCAAATATGAGAAAAAGTGCAATAAAAGCAGATGGTGAAAACCTGGCAAACAGACGCTATCTGTTCACTAGCTCTTCCATCTATTAGTTCATGCACATTTCTGCTTGCATCCATTCATTTTCCATCATCTCTGATCATCATAAAGTCTTTGTACATATGCAAACATCGCAGGTGGCTTCTTGCCATGGTTTGGGTCATTGGATATATCATAACGACTTTGTTTCTAGGCTTGGGGCAAAATCCTACACCTAGTTGGGGGAAAAACTTTGGATCAATTTTGACCTTAATCAAATAGGTAGAGAAAACAGAGTCAGACAACTGTTATAAGGCAAAAATTGAGACACATCCAACATTGAACACGAGATCAAACTACCAACTATCAATCTATCACAAAATCAATCTAAGCACATCACACACTTTTCAGTGGATGATATCTTTTGGATAATGATGTTGACATGATTTTTTAACTTTTCTATATTGCTTTTCACTATCATGATTTCTGAGTGACTCTAGGATATCATTGACTAGAGGAACAAGGAAGGAACATGATATTTTTCTTGTCCATTGTTTGAAAATTAATCATTAATATGTGCAAATTTATCTTGGGACATGATCATCAGAGTATCATTGAGGACATTTCCAATTTGCATATACCAATAGTTAATACTACATGTTTTATGTAAGCAACACTCAGGTCATCTCAGTTCAAATATACCTCGATGCTTGTGTTAACTTGCTATATCAAAATCTAGGAAAACAGTGCTCAGGTCATCATGGTTTAATTATACCATCGATGTTTGCAATCACTCCCCACATTTTAAAATTTCAATGATGACAAAAATGCAAAATAATCTAGTGACTGGTCCGGTCATAGCTTTGCATTTTAGCTTGCATTTCATTCTTGCAAGGGATCCTACATGCTCCTTTTATCTAAGGTTAAATCTATCATAGGAATCATGAAAGTATCATCACAAGTGTATATGCAATCAGAATGATGACTCATCTCTCTCATGATATTATCAACCTAGCCCAAATCTTATGCTATCTCTCTCAACAGGGTCAACAATTAGCATATCCAAAAATTTCTGCAACTTGATATCAACAAACTGTCAGTCCTTTATCTAATTAACCTTATAAAATCAAATCAATCATTCAAACCTAATCTCTCTATCATGTCTTATACAGGAGGAATCCTTCCTGAAACTAGATGATCTGATTTTGAATCATGTCTTATATAGGATGAATCCTTCGTGAAACCAAACGTTCTGATCATGTCTTATACAAGATGAATCTTTCTTGAAACCAGACGCTTTGATCATCATTGTCTTATATAGTATGAATCCTTCCTAAAACTAGACCGAATTTTGATCTTATCAATCTAATCAATCAAGATTTATCAATCTTACCAATCTAAGCAATCAAGCTAATTGAAGAACTCGCATTTTCATCAAAACATAGTTGCAGAAATCAAATCAAATTTATCGAGATATCAATTTCACAAAAACTCCAAAGATCAATTATCTCAATTGATCTCCTGAGGGGGCATCATCATACTGAAATTTAGCAATCAAGAGCTGGGGCATCCTATCAAACCAATATCATCAAAATGAGATTATTCTTTGAATCAGTGCATCATCACACTTCACTTCAAAGAGGGGCAAAATGTCTACACCTAAAAATGGTCTAAAGATAATTAATTGAATAAGTAATTATTTAATTAATACTTCTCCCCAATTTAATTGAATTCATCAAAAATTTGATTAAATACCTCCTTTCCTCTACTTATTAATAAATCTAAGGATTTATTTAATAGGTTAATTTCAACCCTTTGATTAATTAATTCAAATTAATTAATTTCCTCCATCAAAATCATTTCTTCTAAATCCCATAATTAATTAAAATAAATCAAATTCATGAGTTGTTGATATTAATTAGCCTTTTCCTATTATTTGAATTTTTAAATTCAAATTCTCCTAACTTCTACCACTCCTAAACCTAACCCATTCAATCCTAACCCCCATCTCTCCTTTCATCTAACCTCTTCTAGAAGCTTCTTGACACTTGTCACCATGGAGATGACAATGTTCCCTTTCATCCAACCCCTTCTCCTACATACCACCAATTGTCCCCTTTCATCCAACCTCTTCTCAACCTACTCCAATTTAACCTTTGATATCTTCAAATCAATCTTGACCATTGATTCCTGCCACATCACCCTTAGCCTTGGGAAATCCTATAAATAGACCTCATTTTGGAGCACAAAGGGTCCCATTTTCATATTATTTTTGCATCCCAATTGATTCATCTCATTTGCATTCAAGCATTGTTACTATAGGCATCTAGCTTCTAGTTTATCATTTCAAGCATTGTTATCATGTTCAAATCTTAGCTTAATTGCATCCTCATTCTAGCCTATTTTCTAGACTAATCATGAAATCATGTAGCTTAATCATGCTATCATTGCTAGATCATGCATCTCCATCATTTAAATCCTCCATCTAATTGTAGTCAAGTCACTGGAATTTGCATAATAAGATCTGAGAGTAAAATTCATACTCGCATTTAATAGGAAGCAATAGATCGATTAGCTATGGTTTTATCTTTTATTGATTAATTTTCTAACCATTTCTTGTAATGATATATTGAGTGTTTTGTGTTTGTAGGTACAGGTACACTTCACATACACGACAATACATATATATACATATATACATATATACATATACACATATACATACATACATACATACATATATATATTTATATATGTGTGTGTGTGTATACATATATATATATATATACATGTATATATATATATATGTATACACACACACATATATAAATAAATATATATATATATATGTATGTATGTATATACATGTGTGTGTATATATACACACATATATATATATACATACATGTGTATATACACATGCATATATATACACATACATACACATATATATACATGTAAATATATACATATATATATTTACATGTATATATATATATATGTATATGTATATGTATATGTATATGTATATGTACATGTATATATCTATATATATATATATACATATATAGATATACATATATATATATATATACATATACATACATATGTATATGTATATATACATATATAGATATAGATATACATATACATATATATGTATATGTATATGTATATTTATGTATATATATGTATATATATATGTATATATGGTGTAGGAGCACCTCATCAACAAGCTATTCATGACCCTAAGGATGAATACTATGATCATTAGGGTGTCTTAGTGTGTTTTGTGTTTCATGTATGCAATAAACCCCACTATGTAAGCCCATGTCACCAATTAGGCAATTTGAGAAGCCAATTGGGACAATGTGGTAAAAAAGGGTAATAGATGGTCTAAATTTGTGTCTGAAAGGTTTTAGACTTGTTTTATGTGTGTTTGGTTGGTCCATGTATGTGGATCCCAACCTTAGAGAGTATGACAATTTTTTGTGCAAAATTGCAAAAATGCCACTTTTGTAGAATGCAACTTTTTATAAATCGGTTGGGGGAAGCCTTTCAATAGCTCCAGCCTACTCCAAATTAGGTGGGAAAATATTGGAGAGTTGTATAATAATTTTGGGATTGATTCCCATGGTTTATGATGCTGGAATTAGAGTTTAAGAATCAATAATACATAAAATACTATAGTTTTCTTAGAAATTCTGAGTTTGCAGTAGTTGTACATGCCTGTACGGATTGATCTAAATCCCACCATCCATGGAGTAGATAGGAAGATGAAATAGATTTCTTTTGGTGGAGGTATAAGGTATTGACTATTCTAGAGTAGAGAGAACCCTCCATTCTTTTGACTGTAACCCGAAAATTGAGGGTTTGGATAGGGTTTTAAACAAAAATGGCCTTATCTTGCACTCCAGTCCATTAGAAGACTCTTCCTTTGGAGGGATGCAAGATAAGCCTCTTTATTTTTTTCATGGTGTGTAGCAGGGTAAACTTTTTTGTGTGGATAAAAGAGTAAGATTAGGTAGGCATCTCTATGTGACTACCTAGGACAAGTTTTAGGAAAGTCATCATAAATTGTCATAGCGGTGGATTCAAGGCATTTAACCTTGGAATTAGAGGTTTATAGATACCCTCCACATGCCCATATATTTGAGTTTCCATTTTGTGTATTGGTAAAGGTAGTCACTTTGGAAATAAGGGCTAATTGCCCCTATTAGGTCTCTTAGCCTCTGAAGCGAATAGACCTTGAATCTATAGATATGGCCAAACCTTTTTGGGGATCAATACAACTTCCAAAAGGGTGTCTAAAATGATAATTTTTTTGTATGGGTGTGTGGAAAGTTTTTGAGTTAAGGTCCATTCTATCTTCAAATAGGGCTACAAGCTGACGGGGTAGGTTTACAAAGGAGGTATAAGGAATTGGTTCCCTAAACCAAAATCAGTGTTTGAAAGAGTCTTTAGATGACATGTGTTGGCCAAATTAAAAATATCAAGGAGTAGAGGTCACCGGTAAAGAATGTTTGAGGAGTTGAGGCCTTTTACTCATCTTGAGTAGGCCTAAGCATAGTGAATGTGTGGGAAGTTCCATCCAAGGTGTAGAGTCCTTCCTTGTAGGACCCTTATGTGTAGTTAGGGGGTCACTACCCTAACCTTATTTGGGCTTGTCATTAGGAGTTTTGGTAGGCCTCTGCATCAAGTGGTATCAGAGCAAAGGAGTGTCCTTTGGAAGAGAAGGAGAAGATAAGATGTTGGAAGAAGAAGGGTCCCATGAGGCACCTTCAATAATGATCAATGTAGAATTGAATGTCCTAGTGAAGAAGAAGATGGTAGAGAGTAGAGAAGTCAGGCCTGAGAATCAGGCCTTGAGAAATGAAATGGACCGATTGAAGGACATAGTGGAGAGGGGAGAGAGAGACTTTGGAGAAGAAGGGGATGAAGATGAGATCCCTATGCAGGAAGAGCTAGAGGTACCTGCAGACAAGAGACCCCTGATGAATGTCCTCAATTCCATGAATAGAAGAACAATGGATGTGAAGATGGATATGTCAGTATTTGTAAGCAAGATGGAGCCTGATACAGTGATGGAGTGGATAGACTCCTTGGAATTTTTTTTTGAAAGTAAAGACATACCAGACCACCAGAGGGTGAAGATGGCCCAATCCAAAATGAAAGGGGCTGCATTAACTTGGTGAAATTTTATCCAAGATGAGAGGGTGAAAGAGGGGAAGAGAAGAATATCTACATGGAAGAAGATGATTGCTTTGGTGAAAGAAGCCTATGTCCCAATGGATTATAATATCCAATTGCATAGGAGCAGACAAAATTTGAAACAAAAGGAGATGGACGTAAGTTCCTATACCGAGGAGTTCATGAAGTTTTGTGTGAGGACTAAGGTGAAAGAGAGTGAAGATGATAAGGTGAGTAGATATCTCAATGGGTTGAGATTTACAATCCAAGAATACTTGAATCTCCACACCCCAGAGATAGTCCAAAAGTTCTCTCAATTGGCACTCAAGGTGGAGGAGAAGTTGAAGAGAAGGAAAGATCAAAATGGTAGAGGTGAAGGGAGACAACAAAGAGGAGGAAGAGGCCCTTTCAGAGGTAGAGGAAATGGTTTTGGATACCAGGGAGACTCTAACCAAGAAGGCAATAGAGAAGAGAGAAGTTACAACCAAGGATGGGGATACAATCCAAGAGGAAGTTTTAGGGATAGGAGACCACCCTCTAGAGGAAGATCCCAAGGCAGAGGACCTCCTAGGTGCTACAATTATAATCAAGAAGGGCACATGGCCAATAGATTTCCAGAGAAGGCTTCTAGCTCCATGGGAGAAATGAGAAGCAATTTGGTGCAATAATTTGATTCTCAAAGTGTTAATGCTCATGATAGCTATGGCTATCTTAAAAGAGGAGAGGCTCTAATGATGAGGAGAGCAGTAACCACCATGAAGGTACCTGATAAGGAGCCCACATAAAGGAAATCTCTTTTCAAAAACCACTTGCAAGGTAGGAGGAAAGGTATGCAAGGTTTTGATAGACTCTGGATCCACTAAAAATTTTGTATCACTTGAAATGGTAGAAAAGCTTAAACTTAGGAAGCTGCCTCACCCTTGTCCCTATAAGGTCTCATGGCTCACCCAAGGTTAGCAAGTAGTGGTGGAAGAGAAAGCTTGGGTGGAGTTTCAGATTGGATCTTACAAGGATAGATTGCTATTTGACATAGCCAAAATGGATGCATGCCATCTCTTATTTGGGAGACCACGACAGTATGATTTGAAAGCTCATCATGATGGGTTGAGAAACACCTACTCAATCACCAAAGATGGGAAGGTTATAGAGCTCTTACCTCTGATAGAGGAAGAGATGGAATCAAAAGGGAAGGATACAAGAGTAGTGATAGTAGAAGGTAGATAGTTCATGAAGGAGATTGAAGAGAAAGGTGTAGTTTTCTATGCCCTCATGCCTAGTCCCAAGGTAACAAGGAAATACTAGTTTGTAGAGAAACTAATGATCAAGGCATCAAGGTATCATCTCAAATGGAATGCCAAGGTCCCTACCACTGGTAAGGAACATCAGTCACTTTATAAATGTGATCCCTGGATCTACATTGCCAAATAAAGTAGCCTACAAGCTCACCCTAGACCAGAATGTAGAAATGGCAAGGCAGATTCAAGAGTTGCTTGAATCAGGACTGATTAACAAGAGTCTAAGCCCATGTGTAGTATTGGCAGTCCTTACACCTAAGAAAGAAGGCACTTGGAGGCTTTGTACAGACTCAAGAGCCATCAACAAGATAACCATAAGGTATAGGTTCTCAATCCCTAGAATAGAGAATTTACTTGATTGCTTAGGGAGTGCCAAGTATTTTACAAAAATGGATCTAAAAAGTGGGTACCATCAGATTAGAATAAGGCTAGGGGATGAATGGAAGACAACTTTTAAAACTAATGAAGGGTTGTATGAATGGAAATTCATGTCATTTGGGTTGCCCAATGCCCCTAGTACCTTTATGAGGTTAATGAATGAAGTCTTGGTGGAATTCATAGTAAAATTTGTCATAGTATACCTAGATGATATCTTGATCTTCAGTCACACAAGGGAAGGGAACCTCAAAAACATAGATATGGTTCTGAAGAGGTTACATGAAGAGAAACTAATGATCAATTTGGATAAGTTTTTGTTCATGCAGGAGGAGATCATCTACTTGGGTTTTGTAATCACACAAGGTGAGTTGAAAATGGACCAAGAGAAGGTAAGTGCTATACTATCTTGGCCTACACCTAGAATTATGAATGATGTCCAGATTTTCCATGGTTTAGCAACTTTATATAGGAAGTTCATAAGAGGATTTAGTCATGTTTGTGCACCTATGCTTGACACCATAAAGGGAGGACAAAAGTGCAGGTTCAGTTGGACCAAAGAGACAGACGATTCATTTGAGACATTGAAGAAGAAGGTTGCAGAACAACTAGTCCTTTCCTTACCAGACTTCAGCAAGATATTTCAGGTGGAATGTGATGCAAGCCACATGGCCATTGGAGCAGTTCTCAGTCAGGAAGGAAGGCCTATTTCTTTTTCAGTGAAAAGCTAAATGATACCAAGAAAATATACTCATCTTATGACTTGGAGATGTATGCTCTAGTATAGTCCTTGAAGAAGTGGAGACACTATATATTGCCTAAGGATTTCATAGTGTTTACTAATAATCAGGCACTCGGTTTCATAAATAGTCAAGAGAAGCTTAATCACTGGCACATGAAATGGGTAGACACTCTGCAAGCCTTCACATTCACCCTCAAACACAAGAAGGGAGTCAAGAACAAAGTTGCAGATGCTTTGAGTAGAAGGGTCTTGACTGTAAACCAAATCAAGATGGAGAGTGTTGGTATTGATTTCTTGAAGAGTATGTATGTTGTTGATGAAGATTTTGGAGAAATATACAAGGTATGTGAAACTTTTGGTGACCGGTATCATATGGAGTTTTTTGAGTTTCTGATACAAGATGGACTGTTTTTCAAGGGAGTGCAATTGTGTATTCCTAAATGTTCCATGAGATTGAATATTATCAGGGAGAAGCATTGTGGAGCCATGGCAGGTCATTTTGGCCTTGACAAGACCCTAGACCTTGTGAAGAGACATTATTTTTGGCCTAAATTGCAGGAAGATGTAAGAAAGTTTGTGGAGACATGTGTCATATGTCAAAAAGCCAAGGGGAAGTCTACAAATGCAAGTTTTTATCAGCCTTTACCCATTCCTTCTAGGCCATGGGAGAGCATAAGTATTGACTTTGTGTTTGGTCTACCTAGAACAAGGAGAGGATTTGACAGTGTTTTTGTAGTGGTGGACAGGTTTAGTAAAATGGCTCATTTCTTGCCATGTAAGACTTCTTGTGATGCATCATATGTTGCAGACCTATTATTCAAAGAGATAGTTGGATACATGGATTGCCCCTAAACATTATTTCAGACAAAGATGTGAAATTCATAGGTCACTTTTGGAGGAATCTTTGGAAGAATTTGGGGACTAACCTATCTTTCTCATTAGCCTACCATCCTCAAACGGATGGGTAAACTGAAGTTGTCAGTAGGTCATTGGGAGACCTACTAAGGTGTTTGACAAGGCAACATGGAGAGAAGTGGGATAACATTTTATCACATGCAAAATTATCATACAATGACACCACAAATAGGAGTACTAGAAAATCTCCTTTCCAGATTGTTTATGGCATCCACCTAAGGGAAGTGTTGGAGTTAAGAGATTTACTCAAAGAAGAAGCCATTAGTGCAAATGGTGAAGCTTTTGCATTAGCCATAAGAGAGGTGCATGACCAAGTCAAGTCTCATCTCCAACAATCTCTAGTGAAGTATAAGACTCATGCTGATGAGAAGAAGAGAGATTTACAGTTTAATGTTGGGGATTTGGTATGGGTACATTTGAAGAAGGAAAGACTCCCAAAAGGAAAATACACCAAACTCATACAGAGGAAGATTGGACCAAGTCAGATAGTGAATAAGTGTGGACAAAATGCCTATGAGATCCAACTTCCTCCTAATCTTCAATTATCACCTATTTTTAATGTGTGTAATCTTACACTTTTCAAAGGTACTGACAATGAAGAAGAGGAACCAATGCAAGTTGCAACAGACAATGACATTCCAAGGCAGGAATCACCTAAGCTGAGCAAAGTATTAGACACTAGAGTCACAAAGAAGAAAAGTAACAAGTAGTACCTTGAGTACTTGGTGTCTTGGCAAGATAAACCAGATTCTGAGGTAGTTTCGATAACAAGTGAGCAAATATCCAATCATGGTGCAGATTTACAAACTTTGATCTCAAGTGGGCTTGAGATCTCTTCTCCTGGTGAGTATGGCATAGGAGCACCTCATCAACAAGATATTCATGACCATAAGGATGAATAATAGGATCATTAGGGTGTCTTAGTATTTTTTGTGTTTCATGTATGCAATAAACCCCACCATGTAAGCCCATGTCACCAATTAGGCAATTTGAGAAGACAATTGGGACAATATGGTAAAAAAGGGTAATAGATGGTCTAAATTTGTGTTTGATAGGTTTTAGAAATTTTTTATATGTGTTTGGTTGGTCCATGTATGTGGATCCCAACCTTAGAGAGTATGAAAACTTTTGGTGCAAAATTGCAAAAATGCAACTTTTTGTGCAAAAGTGCAACTTTTTGTAAATCTGTTGGGAGAAGCCTTTCAACGGCTCCAACCTACTCCAAATTTGGTGGGAAACCATTTGAGATTTTTATAATCCTTGTGGGATTGATTACCAAGGTTTTTGATGTTGTAATTGGAGTTTGAGAATCAATAATACACAAAATACTATAGTTTTCCCATAAATTCTGAGTTTGCAGGAGTTGTACGTGCTTGTACAGATTGATCTAGATCCCACCATCCATGGAGTAGATAGGGAGATGAAATAGATTTATTTTGGTGGAGGTATAAGGTCTTGAATATTATAGAGTAGAGAGAACCCTCCATTCTTCTAACTATAACCCAAAAATTAAGGGTTTGAAAAGGGTTTTGAACAAAAATGGCCTTATCTTGCACTCCAGCCCATTATAAGACTCTTCCTTTGGAGGGATGAAAGATAAGCCTCTATAATTTAGTGTTTTCATTGTGTGTAGTAGGTTAAACTTTGTTGTGTGAAGAAAAGAGCAAGATTAGGTAGGCATCTCTATGTGACTACATAGGACAAGTTTTAGGATAGTCATCATAAGTTGTCATAGCGGTGGATTCTAGGCATGTAACCCTGAAATTAGAGGTTTCTAGCTACCCCCCACATACCCATAGAGTTTATTTTCCATTTGGTGTACTATTAGAGGTAGTTGCTTTGAAAACTAGGGCTAATTGCCCCTATTAGGTCTCTTACCCTCTGAAGGGAATGGACCTGGAATCTATAGATCTGGCCAAACCTTTTTGGGGATCAATACAACTTCCAAAAGGGTGTATGAAATGCTAAATTTTTTGTATAGGTGTGTGGAACATTTTTGAGCTAAGGTCCTTTCTATCGTCAGATAGGGCTATAAGCTGAGGGGGTAGGTTTACAAAGGAGGTATGTGGAATTGGTGCCCTAAAGAAAAATCAGAGTTTGAAAAGTCTTTAGATGACATGTTTTGGCCAACTTTAAAATATCAAGGAGTAGAGGTCACCGGTAAAGCATGTTTGAGGAGTTGAGGCCTTTTACTCATCTTGAGTAGGCCTAAGCATAGTGAATGTGTGTGAAGTTTCATCCAAGGTGTAGATTCCTTCCTTGTAGGACCCTTGTGTGTAGTTAGAGGGTCACTAGCCTAACCTTAATTGAGATTTTCATTAGGAGTTTGGGTAGGCCTCTACATCAATATATATATATATATATATATATATATATAAGTAGGCATCTTTTATAAACACTATCTATATTTGACACTTTTTATAAACCATGAATTTGGGTCCTAGATATTTTATTAGAAGAGAAGATCTACTCCTAGAAAACTCCCTAAAAGTGCTCATCAAAATTGTATTTTTTAAACATTTATATTATAAGAGGAAAAGTAAGGTTAGTTGGTTTTAGATGAATAGAACCTCACAAATTATTTTCAATGTAGAGGTTGATTTAGTGAGTATGACTCACTTTGAAAATAATATAGATCATTATACATGCACATATAATTGACCTAGAGAAATGCATAAGTGAGTTAATAGTATGTTATAGCATCACATAGTTTGGATTGTTTAACAAAATAATTAAGAATAATGGAATCAAATAATACACAAACCTAAGTCACTCCCCGTTTCTTTTTTATTTTTAAATGTGTACTTTGTACATTCTAATTTCTATGGAAACTCATTTATCTAAGGTCGTTTTATTAAGTAAAGGGGAAAGTAAATGTCCCTTCCCTTACAAAAGCCAAATGAATGAGTCAAAATAAGTACTACCAAAAAGGATAATAGACCAAAAGAGACCATTACATAAACAAATTGTAAAAGAGGAAAAATATTAACAACACAAAACCAATAGCATACCATAGCTCAAAGAACAAAACCAACCACCAATACCACAAAAAGGAAGATAACCAAAGGTAGAATATCCCAACTTGTAAATATTGAGAGCTACCTCCCTTTCCATAGAAAGATAATGTAGAGAATCCTTGAGAAGGTCAAGTTTTTTACTAGACTCACACGCAACAACTTTTTCTTCTCCTTATTTCTTTGGATCTACATATATTATCCTTGAAGATCTTCATGCTATAAGTAGTGTTATCCAAGTATTGGTTGCTCAACATAAGAACATTAACAATTGAATCCTTCAATTCTTTACCTTTCTTTTTAGTAAGACCATTTTTTTTACATGACATTAATAATGTTGTGGTTGAAATAGTAAGTAATGCAAGAAAAATATATTTGGTTAATTTTAGTGAACACATTTCTTTAATTATCTTTACAACCAGCAATAGTTTGATTTTAATCCCTTTGAACTCTAGATCATTTCTCTACTCTTTATTACACCTCTAGAGGATATTCTTATATATGTCCTTATCTCTTTGATATGAGCCTTATCTCTCTTCAACAATACTAATACTTAGCATTGTTCTTCTCCTCCTTCACATTATGATTAGGGGAGAGTGTATTATAGAATAAACTAATTGTAAGAATTTCAAACAATCCTCTTAATTTTTGAGGGAACATATAATTTATCCTTGTCATCACTTGAATCCACAAAATTGACCTTACAAGTAGGGGACAAAAAAAGTATTAGGTTTACGGGTAGTAATTGTGTGAGGTGAAAAATCATGATGAGAAACTATTGCAAAACCACAAAGATCCAACCACAACAAAACCCTAGATCTAAAACAAAAACATTCACCATACAACAATGAAGAAACCTAAGAACATGCAAATAAAAAAATTAAACAATAATACCATTCACATGCCAAGTATGGTTTGATATCTGTTTTCTCCTATCTCCATTGATCAAGCTTGATATATTTGCTCTCAGATTTTATAGTGTACAAGAGCTCAACAAAGAACAGATTATGGTTGTAAAGTCGCTTGATCACCTATTGTTGGCATATGTGCAGAACATGTTGACATGATGATATTGTGTTGTCATTGATGTCAATATGATGAAGAGAGAACCGGTAATATGCTGAAGAGTGAACCGGCAATATGTTGAAGAGTGAACCGGTTTATTGAAGTTAAGCAATTGGAAAAGTGAACCGGTATATGTTATGAACCACTATAGGTGCAAAAGGTGAAGCGGTATGTTTGTCCAAATGAACCGATATATGGAATGTTCTCTATCAAGGTTTAACATGGTATGACTACCGGTTGGTAGTTCCAGCCTCAAGGTTTCTGGTTGAAGTGTTTCGAGCCTGTGCGATTCAACCGATGGAATTGTGTGATGAGTTAGCAATGTAACGGAGATCAGATCGTGTTGCCACATCAACCTCATGCGCGTGAAGGATCTTGCATGAAGGGGATTGTTCCTATCTACCTCAGGAATGTGTGAAGCCCCTGCAAATGGTGAAGAATGCGTAATGGGTTATTGCCTCCAAGAAATGGTGAAGAACGAACGATGGAGAATGTCTTGAGATCTATTCAAGACCGTTGTATTCAAATGCAAAGTGTTCAATGGTCAGGGTTGAACCGACTGATTTTCTCAACCTAAATGTCTATGGTTTAGGGTTTATGCTACCGACCTATCTATTTCCTATAAGGTCGATGTTATTTTTCATGTTGAACTTGTTGGCAAATGTTGTGTGTGTATCTAAGTGCAAAGATACGTAATTCTTGCCTAACCAGATAAGAGGAGTGATACCTGCAGAGTGTGTATGCAGAAGGAAGGAACTAAAGCGGGTCTGCATTGGCATTGAGTGCTATTACTAGATCATTGTAATACCTATTGATCTCTAATCACTTCAACAGTTGGAAAATCTCTTAATAGGGTAGCTTTAACTAGATTGTTGTAAATCCTTTAATAGTATGACTCAAAGGCATTGAGTTCATAAAATCCTCTAACAAGGTAACCCTTAACAAGGTTTAACTCTTAACTGGGTATTCTAGCCATTCCTTAACCGGGTGATCCCTAATAGGATCAATTCCTAACAGAACCTGTTGTAACAGTCTTTAACCAGACTAGGCTCCTAATAGAGCAGACTTCTAAAGAGTTCAAAAATAGATTGTGGGTATTCATCCCCACCATGGTTTTCCTAGTTAGGTTTCCACGTGAAAAATATGTGTGTCATGTGTGATGCTTTTTTATTTCCTGTTTAAGCGGTGAATCATGCTGATTTAATAAGTTACTATATCTTTGATGATAGATTACTTGTTTATGCACAAGGATAATGTGGAAATGAGAGAATAGGTTGTGTGGAAAGATAAGTGTTTATGGCTTATTTCTTTCACAGTCTCTTTGTGCTTAACCGGTAGTAATCTGGTTCTGACCGGTGTTAGTGATTGTCAGTTAAGTTCACTATTTGCAGTCAAACCGATTCAAGAAAAGTTTTTGTGTCTGTATTTATTCAGCCCCCCCCTCTCAGTACCAGTTTGGTACTCACTATTCATTATTGACTTATCAATTGGCATCAGAGCTTCCTCTAGGTCCTCTGTGTGTTATAAGCCTAACCGCTTGAGGGAAATATCCTATTGTAATTATGAAGAGGGAAGGTCCAAAGTTCAACAGAGATAATCTCAAAATATGGAAGGACATAATGAAGATATATATCAGAAGCATGGGTGCTCAACATTAGAGCTATGTTGAGAATGCTTATGTTATTCCTACTGGTACTCTCATCGATGAACGAAAGAGAGAGATCCAGGAGAATGGACAATTCATGGAAGCCCTAATCAGCATCTTATCTGACATTGAGTTTATTGATGTCCAGGATAAAGAAAATCCCAAAGAAGTATGGGATACTCTTGAGAATATCTATGGCAGTGATGAGCATGTAAAACAAGCTAAGGAAGAAAGCCTTAGAGGAAAGTTTGAAGACATGCGGATGGTTGAAGGAGAGACCATTCAACAATATGGAATAAGAATCAAAATGGTTGTTGGAGATATCAAGAGTGCAGGTGGTAAAATGGAAGATTCTACTGTTGTTAGCAAAGTCTTGAGATCCTTATTACTGATCTATGCAATAAGGGTTGCTGCTATTCAGGAGTTGAGGTCAATAGACAAAACTAAGGTATCCCTAGACTCCATCATTGCAAAGTTGACAACCTATGAGCTAAATAGTTTTGATGGCAGTGTTCAGAAGACTGAATCGGCCTTTAGAGCATCTGCTGCTCCATCTAGAAAAGGCAAAGAAGCTAGTATCAGTGGTGAACCAAGATAGAGCAGATAAATGGATGATGAGGAGACCCTGATGGAATTTGAATCCCTTCTTGCCAAGAGAATTCCTAAGGGAACCGGTAAATACAGAGGTAAGCTCCCTTTGATATGCTTTTCTTGTAACCAGATAGGACACATTATTGTAAACTGTCCAAATGGTGATAGCAAGGACAAACCAAAAAAGTTCAAGAAGTTCAAAGGAGGAAACTAGAGAAACGATTTTGTAGATGTTGATGAAGGTGTCACTGATAAGGAATCAGAAGATGAAGAAAATGAGGATATTGTATTTGTAGCAGTCAAGGAAAATTGTGTCAGACAAGAAGGCTCTTGTCTCTCACTTTGACAATTCCAATGAGTGGATTATTGACAGTGGTTGTTCTCACCATATGATTGGTGACCAGAGTAAGTTTCTTTCTCTGGAAGAGTATGATGGTGGTTTGGTTCGTTTTGGTAATGATGCACCATGTATGGTAAAAGGCAAAGGGTCCATCTCTCAGAATGGAAGAAGTAGTGTTGACAATGTGTATTGGGTAGAATGTCTAAGGCACAACCTTTTGAGTGTTGCTCAACTGAATAATAATGGACTCACTCTGGAATTAGAAAATGGAGTGTGCAAAATCAAAGGAAAGAGTGGTGAACTGATGGCTACCGGTATGCAAACCAAAAGTAACCTATTTCAGTTAAATGCTAATGTCATTACATGTCTTATGGCTAAGTTTGAAGACAGTTCGATATGGCATAGGAGACTCTACAATGTAAACTTTGACAATATTGTGAAGGCCAGTAAGATCAAGGTAGTTAGAGGATTGTCGGTGCTGAGAAAACTAGAAAATCCTTTGTGCAGAGAGTGTCAACTGGGGAAAATGTCTTCCTCAACTTTCAAAGGTAAATCTTTCACTGCAGACAATTTACTTGAACTTGTGCATACTGATTTGTGCGGTCCTATGAAAACCAGGAGTGTGTAGGGAGATAGGTATTTTATGATTCTTACAGATGATTGCTCAAGAATGATGTGGGTCACATTCTTGAAGGACAAGTTAGAAGCCTTTGGAAAGTTTAAAGCTTTCAAAGCACTGGTAGAAAAGGAAAGCAATAGAAGAATCAAATGCCTTAGAACTGATCAAGGAGGGAAATTCACTTCCGGTGAATTCAGAATGGCATCAACAGGCAATTGTCTACCCTTTGGACTCCACAGCAGAATGTCTTAGCAAAGAGGAACAATTGGACTATGGTTGAAGTGGCTATAACTATGTTGATCCAAGGAAAGGTTGCTCACACCTTTTGGAGAGAAGCGGTGAGCACTACAGTCTACACAATGAACTGGGTACTCATCAAGAAAGGAAAGAATAAGACTCCTTATTAGTACTGGACCGGTAAGACACCAGTGGTAAGCTACTTTAGAGTATTTGGTAGAAAATGTTATATCAAGAGAAGTGAACATCAAAGTAAGTTCGATGCAAAATGTGATGAGGGAATATTCCTAGGATACTCCACCAAGAGTAAAGCTCTCAAATGTTTCAATAGTAGGACTCAGAGAATCATTGAAAGCATCAATGTTAGGATTGATGAAAACTTTGAGAAACCTGAAGAAACTGGCAGTGAGCATGTAGGAGATGAACCAATAGTAACCTTCTGGGAACCAGTTGTAAATCTACCCAGTACCAATAACTGTGCTCCTACCTGGTAGATGTTGATCCTGATGAAGATAAGGATGAAGAAGAAAAGCAAGAAGAACCTGTTAAGAATATACCTAGGTATGTCAAACTCAATCATGATCCAAAGCAAAACATAGGAGACAAAGATGTAGGAATTCTTACAAGAAGAAAGGTCAAAGAAAGCTCATGTATGATCTTTGAATTTGAGCCTAAATCTTTCAAAGAGGCACATAAAGATGAAGATTGGATCAAGGTAATGGAAGAGGAACTTGACTAGATAGAGAAGAATGGTATATGGCCTTTGGTACCCAAACCAAAGCATAAAAATGTCATTGGAACCAAATGGGTTTTCAGAAACAAGCTGAATGAGGATGGCACATTGGTAAGGAACAAAACAAGACTAGTATGCAAAGGATATGCCCAAGAAGAAGGAGAAGACTATGGAGAAACATTTGCTCCAGTAGAAAGATTGGAAGGAGTTCGTATGCTTCTTGCATATGTAGCTTTTAAAGGATTCAAGGTATACCAAATGGATGTGAAATCTGCATTTCTAAATGGAATACTTGAAGAGGAGGTGTATATAGAGAAACCAGATGGGTTTTCCCTATCAGAAGATAGTGACATGGTGTGTAGGCTACATAAAGCCTTGTATGGATTGAAGCAAGCACCTAGAGAATGGTATGAATGCTTGCGCTCCCATCTTGTAAAGATTGGATTTGAAAGAACAAGTGAAGATAGCAATATCTACTTGAAATCAGAAGGAGATTAGATTGTGATCTCTGAAGTATTTATTGATGACATAATCTTTGGTGGAGATGACAAGATGAGTCATGACTTTGTAGATGAGATGGAGAAGGAATTTGAGATGTCACTCATAGGGGAGATTAAGTTCTTCATTAGACTGTAGATTCAGCAAATGAAAGATGGAATCTTTATTACTCAGTCCAAGTATGTCAAAGAGGTTTCGAAGACCTTTGGGATGGAAGACAGCAAACCGGTTGGTACACCAATGGTGACCGGTTGTAAACTATCAAAAGAGGATGACTTAGCACTGATAAATGGGAAGGAATACCAATCAATGATTGGTATGTTGCATTATTTAGAGCATAGCAGACTGAACATTGCACATGCAGTGGGGATTACCGCTCGACTTTAGAAAATCCCAAGAGAATCCCACTTGGTAGCAGTCAAGCGGATTCTTAGATATTTGAAGGGAACTATTGACTATGGATTATGGTATCCATACAATGATGATTTTGACCTGAAAGTGTTCACAGATGCTAATTGAACTGGTAATGTGGATGACCAAAAGAGCACAACCGGTGGTGCATTTTTTCTTGGTGGTAGATTGGTCTCATAGATGAGTAAAAAGCAGAGTTGTATCTCTCAGTCTATAGCAGAAGTAGAGTATGTTGTAGCTTTTATGAACTACACCCAGACTATTTGGATGAAGCATACATATTGAATGGCTTCAAAGTTCTTGTATCTGAACTGGTAAGTATATTTTGTGACAATACAAGTGCAATTAACATTTCCAAGAATCCAATTTTACATGCCAGAACCAAGCACTTTAAACTCAAGTACCATTTCTTGAGGGAAAAGGTTCAGAATAAAGAGGTTGTATTGGAACATGTTTCCAGTAAGGAGTAGTTAGCAGACATATTCACCAAGCCTCTATCGAAGGCTACCTTTACCTATCTGAGAGGTGAATTAGGGCTCCTGCCCCTTCAAGATGCAAAATAAAGGTTTGTGCTCCACATCAGTCAGATCTTACTCTTCCATATCTTTTTCAAGATTGATGTGTTGAAGGATGCTACTCCTCAGGGGGAGCAGTATAGTGGAACAGGGAAGCTCATGCCTCCACTTTGGCATTGTTGTCAAAGGGGGAGAAGATGTGAAGCGGAGAAGATACCTACAGTATTAAGGAGAAGATGTGATGCAGAAAGAGAGATATCTTTGTATATTGCCATCAATGCCAAAGGGGGAGATTGTTGGCATATGTGCAGAACATGTTGACGTGATGATATTGTGTTGTCATTGATGTCAATATGCTAAAGACAAAACTGGTAATATGCTGAAGAGTGAACTGGCAATATGCTGAAGAGTGAACTAGTTTATTGAAGTTAAGCAACTGGCAAAGTGAATCGGTATATGTTATCAACCGGTATAGGTGCAAAAGGTGAAGTGGTACATTTGTCAAAATGAACTAGTATATGGAATGTTCTCTATCAAGGTTTAATATGGTATGACTATCGGTTGGTAGTTCCAACCTCAGGGTTTCTAGTTGAAGTGTTTCGAGCTTGTGTGATTCAACTAATGGCATTGTGTGATGAGTTAGCATTGTAATGGAGATCAAATCGTGTTGTCATGTCAACCTTGTGTGTGTGAAGGATCTTGCATGAAGGGGATTGTTCCTATCTACCTCGGGAATGTACGAAGCCCCTGCAAATGGTGAAGAATGCATAATGGGTTATCGCCTCCAAGAAATGGTAAAGAATGAATGATGGAGAATGTCTTGAGATCTGTTCAAGACCATTGTATTCAAATGCAAAGTGTTCAATGGTCAGGATTGAACCGATTGATTTTCTTAACCTAAATGTCCAGGGTTTAGGGTTTATGCTACCAACCTATCTATTTCCTATAAGGTCAATGTTGTTATTCATGTTGAAGTTGTTGGCAAATGTTGTGTGTGTATCTAAATGCAAAGATACACGATTCTTGCTAGACCAAATAAGAGGAGTGATACCTACAAAGTGTGTATGCAGAAAGAAGGAACTAAAGTGATTCTGCATTGGCATTGAGTGCTATTACTAGATTGTTGTAATACCTGTTGATCTCTAATCACTTCAACAGTTGGAAAATCCCTTAACAGGGTATCTTTAACCAGCTTGCTGTAAATCCTTTAACAGGGTGACTTAAAGGCATTGAGTTCATAAAATCCTCTAACAAGGTATCCCTTAACAAGGTTTAACCCTTAATGGGGTATTCTAGCCATCCCTTAATCGAGTGATCCCTAACAGGATTAGTTCCTAACGAAACCTGTTGTAACAGTCTTTAACCGGATTAGGCTCCTAATAGAGCAGACTTCTAAAGAGTTCAAAAATATCTTGTGGGTATTCATCCCCACCGTGGTTTTTCTCAGTTGGGTTTCCACGTGAAAAATATGTGTGTCATGTGTGATGCCTCTTTCCTATGATGCTTTGTTATTTCCTATTTAAGCAGTGAATCATTCTGATTTAGTAAGTTATTATATCTCTAATGATAGATTACATGTTTATGCACAAGGATAATGTGGAAATGAGAGAATAGGTTGTGTGGAAAGATAAGTGCTTCTGGTTTATGTCTTTCACAGTCTCTTTGTGCTTAACCGGTAGTAATCTAGTTTTGACTGGTTTTAGTGATTGCCAGTTAAGTTCACTATTTGCAGTCAAACCGGTTCAGGAAAAGTTTTTGTGTCTGTACTGATTCACCCCCCGTCTCAGTACTGGTTTGGTACTCATTATTCATCATTGACTTATCACCTATGTCATTAGCTGGCTTATTATTAGGATTGAAAAGATAAGAGAATTCTCTTATACATAAGACAATTTAGAAAAATGGATGGATAAGATTAAGAGGTGAAAGAAATAAATGGTCGGCTAGGATTAAAGGGTAGATAAAAGAAAATGATAAAATAATAAGAGGGTAGGTAGAGGAAAGTTAAGAGATAAATGACATATGTCATGAAGAGAAAAAGCTAATGAATTAATTAAATAAATTGTATACACCTAAAAATGGTTTGAAGATAATTAATTAAATAAGCAATTATTTAATTAATCCCTCCTCCCCAATTTAATTGAATTCACTAAGCAATTTGATTAAATCTCTCATTCATCTACTTATTAATAAATCTAAGGATTTATTTAATAGGTTCATTTCACTCCTTTAATTAATTAATCCAAATTAATTAATTCCCCCCATCAAAATCATTTCTTCTAAATCTCCTAATTAATTAAAACAATTCAAATTCATGAGTTGTTGAAACTAATTAGCCATTTGCCTATTAAATGAATTTCTAAATTCAAAACCTAACCCATTCTACCTACCACCATGTCCCCTTTCATCCAACATCTTCTAGAACCTTTGTGACACTTGTCACTAAGTGTTCCCTTTAATCCAACTCCCTTTGCCAACCTCCTCCAATTTAACCATTGATATCTTCAAATCAATCTCAATCGTTGATTCATGCCAACTCACCCTTAGCCTTGGAAAATCCTATAAATAGACCCTATTTTGGAGAACAAATGGCCAATTCACGAATTCAACCACTTTACTAATTCATGCTCAATTTTAGCTCATTTGCATTGTTACTATAGGCATCTAGCTTATAGTTTATCAGTTTTAGCAATGTTATCATGCTCATTTTAGCTTAAATCTTAGCTTAATCATGCTAAATCAATGAACTCATGTAGCTTAATCATGCTATTCTTGCTAAGATCATGCATTTTTAGCATTCAAATCCTCCATCTAAGTGTAGTCAAGTCACTGAATTTTGCATAATCCAATCTAAGATCATTTTTCATCCTCGCATTTACTAGTAGGCAATAAGTCGATTAGCTATGGTTTTACATGTCTTTGATTTAATCTACTAACCATGCTTGTAATGATTTATTGAGTGTATTGTGGTTGCAGGTACAGGTACACTTCACAGAGCTTGACATTCTGGCGCCCACCGTGGGGCCGAAATCATCATTTTTAGCCTCCCAAGCTTCCTCAAGCTTCATTTTTGCCGAATCAAAATTAGAATGTCATACGAGTTGCCTTTCTGGCTCGTACGAACTTTCTTTTAGTCTTGTACGATACCTCATCCTGACTCGTACGAGGTATAAATCTATGTCGTACGAGGTTTTATTTGCAAATTCTTTACTCGTACTAGCTATAAATCTGTGACGTACGAGGTTTTGTATTGAAAATTCTTTACTCGTACTAGCTTCATCTTGACTCGTACGAGCTTCATTTCATTGTTGTACGAAAGCTAAATCTATTTTGTAAGAATTTCTGGCTGTTAAATCTTATGTCATACGAGTCAATTTTGGGCCCTATGCGAGATCTAATCATTTGTCATTCTGTCTGATAAATCATTTTGTACGAGTTTCTGCATCTGTGATTTTTTGAAACAAAAAGAAAAAACTGCAAATTAGAAATTTCAAATTTGTCTATACATCGGTAATCTGCATTTTTGAAGGCTTTCTGGTCATTTTTAGCCCCTGAGAGTGCTTGGCTAAAAGCCATACCCCTTGAAAAAAGCATCTAGAACTCTTGGAGAACTTTCCAACGAGGTAAACGGCTTGTAATTTTGAGTCCCGAGTAGAAAGTTATGCCTATTTGAAGTTAGGCTAAAATTTCATATAATTTTTCTGAAAATTTCATAGTTCGGATCACTAATGCTAATCTTGTTATGTCTATGAGATGTTTGCAGCCTAACTCTTTTATGCAGGATGCTTGTCAAAGACAAAATTCAAAATAATGACTACTAATGAGTTTTTGCAGGTTGCCTAAGGATTCAACAAAAAACTTTGTGTATTCTTTAGGCACATTTCAATTTGGGCTTAAAGAAATGAACTATCATGTCTTGTGTGTCTTTGATGATAGGCGAGTATGCTCTCACCTTTCTTAGGTGATCAGAAAGCTAGACTCATCTTTTTGCTTTCATTAGTGCATCTCTTTAGCAGGCCTGCCCTCCCGAGGAGTTATTAACTCTTAGCCATTAAGGCCAGTGAGAGGGGAACAACCTAAGTGGGAATGGCTAATGCCAAGTAATCCAACCCACTATAAAATAAATGTGTTTTTGATGAAAATCAAAGCAACAGCAGTGCTCGGGAATAGCTCTCCTCCGTACTTTTGGGTATATCAAACCTTGGTTTTCAAGGCTGGGATACCTCTTAACTGAGTTTATACCCCGACGCGCCAAATGGATCCCTTACTAGTGCCGGTTAAAATAGAAGCTACCTGATTCACCTCTGAAAGGGTGATAATATTTGTGCAAGAGAGATAGTAACTCTCCCAAGACACTTGCCATATCATGCCCCCATTAGCATTTGGAGTTGGAAAATACGATGTTGAGAATCCATTGCGTGAGACTTAGCGGCCGTATTCTGATTAGCTATTGGGTGTGTACCTAAGTCAGCAAGCGAAGGTTTTCATTCTCAGCCAACTTCCTTAGGGTTTAGCTTGATTGAGAGTCATGTATCAAATCATGTGTTTGTTGTGTATTCATCCCTAAATTGAAAAATCAGACACTTAAAACTGGAAAACCAAAGTAAAACATCAAAATTCAGTGACCCAAACTCAAACAAGCAAACAATTTTTATCACTGTTCAAATACCTGTCGTACGAGTCAGGATTCTTTGTCATACTGCTTGATCTTCTGTCGTATGAGTCAAAGTTACATGTCATATGAAACAATGCTTTACACATGAAGTCACTAGTATGTCATTCTATGCTGCATAATCTGTCGTCCGAAACTCTGCATTTATTACTCCAGAACTATGTCCTGCATGCCTGTTTTAGATTTATCATTTTTGCCTGATCAATTTGCAGTAAGCATAAACACTTGCTATTTGTCAATCTATGCTTAGGTTGTCTACTTGGTTTGCTTGGTCAAGTTATCATCCGTCAAAATCATACTTTAGAAAATATACACGCAAAGATTTTCAAGTGCTCACCCCCAACAAGTTCAAGATCTAAACATCTCAAAGTGCATTATCACCCTCTTTGATAAACTAATCACTCAAACATAGTTTCTCATTAGGATCAATCATCCTTTATCATGAAACTAAAACGTTTGGTTAGGATAATCTCGTCCCACATCGTAGGATATATCATTCCTACTAGACCTGGTTCATATCAATCACCATCATTGCACTCCTAAACCGAAGATCGAAAAACTTGCAAACCTTTAAACACTTGAATCCTCTTTTAGTGTCATATCACTCTATGGCCTTGAAATTGACTATTGATCACTTACCAAAACAACCTTTAAACAATCAAATCTGAGCACAATATCAAACACAATACCCATTTTAACAAGAGAGCAGAGACATAAGATCGCAAAAACATTTGAAGTAGCTGAAAATCATATCAACATGACATACTAAAGCAAAACACAAGAAGAAAACATAACAAGCCAACATATCAGAGAAATCAAACAAGTTCAAAATCAAAATCCAACTATGTTAAAATCTCACAAGGATTCAAATACATCTCAAAAGAAAGGTGGCTCTTTTATGCACCTCTTAAAGAGATCCCTAAAGGATTTGGCTAAAGAAGATCAAAATCGTACACCCATGTCTAACAATGATCCATCCATCCATAAGCAAATTGACACTCCAAAGGCATCTATTCTTACACCTCCTGAAAGCTTGCAAGAACCCTCCATAGAATCCTTGCCAAATAATGCATCCAAAGCTAAAGTTCCCCAAGGGATATCCATGATCACCATCAAGCCTATTGTAGAGGATCCTATTCAAAGCTCATCTCCTTCATATCTAAGCATTGATTCCTTGCAAAATCCCCATAGCACTTCCTTGCAAATTGAAGTCCTCATTCATAGAACACTTGTTAAACGTGTCCTAATAGATGGGGGAGCTAGCTTGAACATTTGCTCTATGAATCTTGTCTGTGCTCTAGGCTATTCAGAAGATGCAGATGATCCCTAGAAAAAGATCAAAATCAAAGCACATAATGAAGAAGAGCATTCCTCTAAAGGAATGGTGATATTACCCATCACAGTGGGACCTTTGCAGAAGGACACACCATGCCAAGTTCTAGACATGGACCTACCATATAATATACTCTTGGGGAGACCATGGATTCAGGACATACAGGCTATTCTATCAATAGATCATCGGTGCTTAAAGTTTCCCTACGAGGGACAGGAAATCACAATACCAACAGACTCAAATCTAGTGCAGTGTTGTAATAATCAAAAATCAGCTCAAGAGGTCATTGTTTCACATAATAGAGAGGAAGCACCTTCAAGCACACAATCTAAGGAACAATCATTTGAATCAATTTTGTCAAACATGGAAAAACAAATGCAGCTGAAAGATCAAGGAAATGGAGAATACTTGCTATCATGGAAAAACAAACAAGAGCAACTTCAAATTGAGAGGGATGAAGAAGCAGATATAGTAATCGATGTAGTTCACACGTATGCAAAACAAACGTTAGGAACTAGCCTACTTGAATCAGAATCACATTCGATTGACATGGACTTAACCGAGGATGATCAGGATATTCTTATGCAAGGTCATTCTGATGAGAGTATCGTTCTAGACATCAAAATACATACTGAAAGCTCTGACATGTCTATCATGACCCCTAATATCTTTGAAACTATTCAACCTGAAGATCCTTTATCCTTAAGCTATCTTGAACCTATGGACTGGGAAAATGAAGGACATACTGCTATTGATACCTTTCTGAATGACCATGCCATATCCTTATATCTTGATGAAATCAAACCCGCAACAAATTTCACCAGGGATTCTGCTAACGTATCTTCAAGTCAAATGGATGTTAAATCTCCTAATTGCAAAAGTGAAAATCAAGAAAACAATATCAGGTCTAATGTTGAAAACCATTTATTGGCAACATTAGACTGAGAAAAGTAAAAATAAAGGATGCATCTAATAGTGAAAACCTCCTCGAGGCACCGGAAGATGGGAGATTTGACACTTTACCTGAATGTTATCAAGAGAAGATATCTATCATAATAGCACCAGCAAAGGCAACTATCATTAGCACAACTGATCTACAACCAACTTCTTTATCAAAACTAGCAAGGCAGAAATACTTGAAACCATTCAAAAGATGGTAAATCAACTTTACCTGGTCATATACAGACGTTCCAGGGTTCGATCCATATCTTACAATACATCACCCGAATATCAGTCGAGGAGCAAATATCAATAATGGAATACAATATGGATCAAGAGCAAGCATCAATAATAGAACACATCATGGATCAAGAGCAAACATCAATAAAGGAACACAACATAAATCAGAAGCAGGCATTCTATTCATCAAAATGGCTATAGAATGGAATATTAAACAACTTCAAGTCTTTGGAGACTCTCAGCTTGTCATTAATCAAATCAATGATGACTATCAAACAAAAGATGACAAACTCATGCCTTACAAAAAGATGGTGGATGATTTCAAGAAGTACTTTGTAGAAATAACTTTTGAACAGATTCCAAGAAATGACAACAAAGTAGCAGATGCCATGGCTACACTTGCTTCTCTATTGTAGACACGGGAAAATCAAGAGCGTTATGAATTCCTGGTTGAAGAGTTGTTTCATCCCGCCTATAATTGTCATGATTCCCAAACCATATGTCAACTCATTGGACATGATTCATCCCGCTATGGCCAAACTTACACATACTTGAAAGATAACATCTTACCTCCTGACTTATCGAAAAACCAAAAGAGAAACTTTATTCACCAATCCTCCCATTATACTCTCGTCGTGGATACCTTGTATAAACGAGGTCTAGACAATACTCTCTTAAGATGTCTCGAACAAGAAGAATCTAAGAAGGCTTTACATGAAGTCCATAATGGCATTTGTGGCACTCATTCAAGTGGTCTTACCCTTTCAAAAAAACTCATACGCTTGGGCTACTATTGGCCGACTATGGAACGAGATTCTTTTAAGATAGCAAGAACATGCAAACAATGTCAAATCCATGGGAATTTGATCCATGCACTAGCACAATAACTTCATGCTTTAGCAACATCTTGGCCTTTTTGTCAATGGGGACTTGATCTCGTAGGAAAGATAAATCCTTCCTCATCTAATGGACATAAATTCATTCTGGTAGCTACTGAATAATTCACAAAATGGATTGAAGCGGTACCTCTCATCAACATCACAAGAAAACAAATTGCTGCATTTATCTTGAATTACATCATTTGTCGCTATGGAATACTAATGACCATTATCACTGATAATGGGTGACCGTTCAAGAATCAAGATGTACAAGAGCTATGTGAGAAGTTCAAAATCCAACACAGATTCTCTACACCATATTACCCATAGGGAAATGGGTAGGCAGAAGCATCTAACAAAACTATCCTGAAAATTCTTAAAAAGACAGTGAATGATGCTGGGAAAGATTGGCATATCCAACTAAACCCTGCTCTATGAGCCTATCGCACCAGTATCCGCACACCGACAAGTGCCACACCTTTCTCTCTTGTATATGGATCAGAAGCCATATTGCCAATCGAAGTAGAGATACCGTCTCTACATGTGTCACTAAAAGGACTCATCCCAGATGAAGAACAAAGAGTATCTAGACTACAAGAGTTAGAACTAATCCAGGAACGTAGACACAATGCCTTTGATCATCTAAAGGTATATCAACAAAGAACATGTCGGAGCTATAATCATAAGGTTAAACCAAGAATCTTTCAAGTTGGAGAGCTAGTGCTAAAAGAAAATCCATGCAACCAGGCAGATCGAGAAAAGAAAGGAAAATTTGAACCAAACTGGTTAGGTTCGTTTGTGGTCACAGCAGTATTTGGGTTAGAAGCATATCAGTTATCAACACAAGACGGAGATCAGCTCGAGGAACCTATCAATAGCATGCACCTGAAAAAATTCTATGTCGGAAAAATCAGAAAACTCAAAAACAGTGAAAAATCAGAAAAATCAAAAACAGTAAAAAATAAAAAAAAATCAAAAACAGGGAAAAATCAGAAAAATCAAAAAAAGTGAAAATGTAGAAAAAATCCAAAAAAAAAAAATCAAATATAAGAAAAAGTGCAATAAAAACAGATGGTGAAAACCTGGCAAATAGGCGCTATCTGTCTGCTAGCTCTTCCATCTATTAGTTCATGGATTTTTCCACTTGCATTTATTTTCCATTAGCATTGATCATCATGAAGCCTTTATACATACACAACCATCCCAAGTGGCTTCTTACCATGGTTTGGATCATTGGATATATCATAACAACTTTGTTTCTAGGCTTGGGGCAAAATCTTACACCTGGCTGGGGGCAAACTCTTGATCATTTTGAGCTTAATCAAACAAGTAGAACAAACAGTTAGACAAATCTTATCAAGCGAAAACTGAGACACATCCAACATTGAACACAAGATCAAACTATCAACTATCAAGCTATCACAAAGTCAATCTAAGCACATCACACACTTTTCAGTGGAATAATATATTTTGAATGATTGATTGTAACATGATTGTTCAACTTTCTATATTGCTTTTCACTATCATGATTTCTGAGTGACTTCAGGATGTCATTGACTAGAGGAACAAGGAAGAAACATGATATTTTTCTTGTCTACTATCTGAAAATTAATCATTAATATGTGCAAATTTGTCTCAGGACATGATCATCAAAATATCATTGAAGACATTTCCAATTTGTGTATTGAAATGATTAATACTGCTTGTTTTACGCAAACAACACTCAGGTCATCTCGGTTCAATTATACCTAGATGCTCGTGTTAACTTGCTATATCAAAATCCAGGAGAGAAGTGCTCAGGTCATCATGGTTTAATTATACCATCGATGTTTGCACTCACCTCCCACATTTCAAAAGCTCATTGATGACAAAAATGCAAAATAATCCAGTGACTGGTATGGTCATAGCTTTGCATTCCATTGCATTTCATTTGCATTATTCCATTGCATTTCATTCTTGCACGGGATCCTACAAGCTCCTTTTATCCAAGGTTAAATCTATTGCAGGAATCATCAAAGTATCATCACAGGTGTATACGCAATCAGAATGACGACTCGTCTCTTTCATGATATTATCGACCTAGCTCAAATCTTATGCTATCTCTCTCAATAGAACCAATAATCAACATATCCAAAATATTTCTGCATCTTGATATCAACAAAATGTTATTTCTTTATCTAATCAACCTTATCAAATCAAATCAATCAATCAAACCTAATCAATTCTATCATGTCTTATACAGGATGAATCCTTCCTGAAACCAGACGATCTGATTCTGATTCATGTCTTATACAGGATGTATCCTTCCTGAAACTAGACGTGATCATCAATGTCTTATACAGGATGAATCCTTCCTGAAACCTGACGTTATGATCATCCATGTCTTATACAGGATGAATCCCTCTTAAAACCAGACTGAATCAAATCAATCAAGATTTTTCAATCTTACCGATCTAGGCAATCAAGCTAATCAAAGAACTCACACTTTCATCAAACAACAGTTGCAGAAATCAAATCAAATCTATCGGGATATCAATCTCGCAAAAACTCCAAAGATCAATTATCTCAATTGATCTCCCGAGGGGGCATCATTATACTGAGATTTAGCAATCAAGAGCTGGGGCATCCTATCAAATTAATACCATCATCAAAATGAGATTATTCTTTGAATCAATGTGTCATCACACCTCGCTTCAAAGAGGGGCAAAATGTATACACCTAAAAATGGTCTAAAGATAATTAATTAAATAAGCAATTATTTAATTAATCCCTCCTCCCCAATTTAATTGAATTCACTAAGCAATTTAATTAAATCTCTCATTCATCTACTTATTAATAAATCTAAGGATTTATTTAATAGGTTCATTTCACTCCTTTAATTAATTAATCCAAATTAATTAATTCCCCCCAATCAAAATCATTTCTTCTAAATCTCCTAATTAATTAAAACAATTCAAATTCATGAATTGTTGAAACTAATTAGCCATTTGCCTATTAAATGAATTTCTAAATTCAAAACCTAACCCATTCTACCTACCACCATGTCCCCTTTCATCCAACATCTTCTAGAACCTTTGTGACACTTGTCACTAAGTGTTCCTTTTAATCCAACTTCCTTTGCCAACCTCCTCCAATTTAACCATTGATATCTTCAAATCAATCTCAACCGTTGATTCATGCCTACTCACCCCTAGCCTTGGAAAATCCTATAAATAGACCTCATTTTGGAGAACAAATGGCCAATTCATGAATTCAGCCACTTTACTAATTCATGCTCAATTTTAGCTCATTTGCATTGTTACTATAGGCATCTAGCTTATAGTTTATTAGTTTTAGCAATGTTATCATGCTCATTTTAGCTTAAATCTTAGCTTAATCATGCTAAATCAATGAACTCATGTAGCTTAATCATGCTCTTCTTGCTAAGATCATGCATTTTCAGCATTCAAATCCTCCATCTAAGTCTAGTCAAGTCACTGAATTTTGCATAATCCGATCTGAGAGCATTTTTCATTCTTGCATTTACTAGGAGGCAATAAGTCGAATAGCTATGGTTTTACATGTCTTTGATTTAATCTACTAACCATGCTTGTAATGATTTATTGAGTGCATTGTGGTTGCAGGTACAGGTACACTTCACAGAGCACGACATAAATAAATATTCATTGAATTAATAGAGGAAGTGGGACTAATTAAATAAAAAAAAATTATTTAATTTAGGGAAAAGATAATTTAAATAAATAAAAAATATTTATTTAAATAAGGAAAGGCTAGAAGAGGATTAATGAAATAATTAAATAAATAAAAATCTATTTATTTAATAGAAGGCTTAGTATAAAATAATTAAATAAATAAAATATTTATTTAATTAAGCTAGGACAATTTTAGGTGTCTACAGTAATATACTTGAATTAGTAGAACTCTCCTCAAATCTCTTCATACTGCATTAGATTTTGGTATTTCCAACAACAATATTTATTGCATTTGCTTTTATGAATTATGTCAATTATATTCTCCATTATTGAATTGAGGTGAAAATGGGGGCTTGGAGATAATTTGGAATTTGGGTATATCACATTCCCCTATTTAAGCTTAGTGTTCTTTAAAGGAGAGGGGAACTTAGGGGTTGATAAAGATAAAAAAAATTCTCCACTTTGCCATGGGACTAGGATGATTCACCTTGAACTAATGGACAATACTAATAATAGGAGTTCTATTATTAAACAATAGTGACAAGAAAAGAAGAAGAGACCATAGTCTAGCAATAGCCTAATCTTATTGCAACTTATTTCATTGATATAATTCTTGAGATGACAATAAACAAATTAAAAAAGTTACCTAATAATTGTGATTGAGGTGGCACAACCAACGAAGAGGGTAATTATCTTCAAAATATAATGTTGAGTAACTTTAGAACATAAAAGGAGGAATCCACAAGGAATTGTAAGCCGACCACCACCATCTTGATTCATCATATCATTGCCACGACATACACACACACCCCATATTAAGGGTGATATTGAAACTCCATTGGTGTATTTTTTACATTTCCCCTTATGTGACCCAAGCAACACATTATCATGGTTTCAAAATAAGTGGAATGAACAATTAATGTACACAATACAATTAGATGGTAAACATTAATATGTGATAGCTATTAAGGTACATGATGACCTTGAAAGGTCAATTTGGCACCCACAATATCTTCAATATTTTAAAGCCTTGATTATGGGTCTTCTCGATGTAGGATTTCTAAATAATTAAGGAACATCATGTGCACACTATCTAGGATGCTTCCTACTAATCTCTAGCACTACCAACTCTCTAAACTTAAACTTTCATTAGCAAGATCATCTACCACCCTTTTCCCTTTTGTCTTCTATAAAGACACATGTACTTGTGTTGAATTAATTATTTACCATCAACAAGTTAATATATATATATATATATATATATATATATATATATATATATATATATATATATATATATATATATATATATATATATATATATATATATATATATATATATATATATGTATTATAAATGCATATATATATAATTGTAACATGAAGAATTATGGTGGAGAGAAAGAAAAAAAATATGAAGAACGATAAAAAAGTATAAGATAATTAATGAGAGTTTTGTGATGTGTTATTAAGATTTAATTGTATTGTTTTTTAGATAATCTCATTGATTCTTAATTTATGAATAATAGTTCACAAGGACCCATCTCATGAGCATGAATGGTTCACTTAGCACTCATTTCATCCAAGTGATACACATAAGAATGAACCATTGGGACTTTTTGAGAGGTCACTTAATATTACTCTAAACATAAAATTCTTTCACACTCAAACCCACTTAGCTTACATTTACAATACCTTGACAAATCATTTATTATAAACTATATAACTCCTCATTTATTATTGAGAAGACATTTTTAAAAAATAATCAATTACTTAGTTTTATTTTCACATTTTGTTGACAAAACTCTAAAACAAAAAGACACCTAACGCATTTCCCTCTAATATAACCTCATTTGAATAGCTTAAATCACACACATCAAGTTTTGATTTTTAGACTTTAAAATGTTAAACACTCACGACATTCTCTAGACTTAATTATGTGTTGTTTAATGTGTGTGGTCTAAGACTGACCCCATTTCTCATGAGTTGTAGAACCTACTTGATAAAAGGATGACATTTTTCTATAAAAGAATATGTGAGAAGCCTAAAAAGTAAACAACTACCCACTTTTGTAGGCAAAAAGATAATCAAGAAACACACTACCCAATCTCCCTACATTTATCTTAATCTCAGTAGCCACAAACCAGCCTGCCTTGGCCTGCTAAAATCTTATAATGGAGGCCTCCGCCTGCTAAAATCTTATAATGGAGGCTATGGCCTGCTAAAGTACAAAAACAGGGTACAATTTTCCTCATCTCAATGGATACCCTGAAAGTCATTCCTGAAAAACCTACGCTCGCCCAAAATCCTCCAATCACTCTTTCCATTACCCTCTCAGCAGCTGCGCTAGCGTTTTATCTGGTGGTCCATTGGAAAAGCCAATCGGGCGATAAGCTTCCTCCTGGAAATTTAGGGTTCCCTTGATTGGAGAGACATTTCCCTTTCTGCGGGCACTTCGCTCAAACAGGGCTGAGCAGTTTTTCGAAGAGAGAAGAGCCAAGTTTGGCGATGTGTTCAAAACATCAGTGTCCGGACACCCAATGGTGGTGATGTGCAGCCCCAAGGGATATCGTTTCATACTCTCCAACGAGAATAAGCTGGTAGTTGTGTCATGGCCAAAAGCTTTTCTCAAATTGCTGGGTCAAAATTCCGTTGGGGTAAGGACGGAGAAGATCACCGATTCATGCATTCCGCTCTCGGGGGCTGCCTGGCTACTCCAATCCAATTTTATTTGTTTAAAATGAGGGAATGGTTTAAATCACATATATTAAGCTTACATTTTAAGTTTAAAGTGTTAACTTAATATGTTGCTTAATGTATGTGATCACATTAAAAATACACTTTTAAGCTTAAAAGTGTTAAACACTCAAAATTGACTAACTGTAGGATTTAAATAACCCAAAAGAGTTCCATTATCAAACACCATATTCAGCAGGAATGTGAAGGCAAAGACACGCTTACTGTACTTCCTTTGGTCAGGAACCTTATTTTTAGAATCTCATTCGGCTTGTTTTTCGGCATAGAGGATATTTCGGGTAAAGGTTTGTCGCACTGCTGGAAACCATCATTGCAGCAAGTTTATCTCTTCCGCTAGATATTTCGGGTACTGGGTTTCACAAAGCTTTGCAGGCACGGCTGGAGCTCGACAAATTCCTTGTTACTTTGATCGAACAGAGAAGGAATGATCTCCGTGCGGGAAGGACGTCTCCTAATCAAGATCTCATCTCCGTTTTTCTGACATTTAGAGACGAAAAGTGGAATTCTCTTACGGACGAAGAGATCTTGGACAACACTTCTTTGTTACTTCACGTTGGATACAATACCACAATTTCACCACTGGTTCTTATGTTTAAACTACTCGCCTCTCATCCAGATTGCTACCAAAAGATGGCTCAAGGTGTGGATATGGATCGGTATTCTCTACTTCTTATCATCTTTACTTTTTGATTTGTGTCTTACCAACACATGTAATTTTTATGTGCAACAGAGCAATTAGAGATACAGTCCAATAAAAAGGATGGAGAAGAGCTATCTTGGAATGATCTGAAAGCCATGAAATATCATGGCAAGTAATCCAGGAGACCATGAGGGTGTTTCCTCCACTCTTTGGGGGATTTCGCCAAGCAGTCACCGATATTCACTATGATGGTTGTACAATACCCAAAGGAAGGAAAGCAAGTTTTATGCTCTAACCCTTTGCTCAAGCGTAGCATCCCTAGGTAATATTTTATTTGGTATCTGCCAAGCAATTATATTTTGGGGAGCCTGACAAACTGAATCCTTCAAATTTTGAGGAGGAAGTGACCCCTTACTCTCTTGTAATAATATGGTGTAGGAGATATTATTTATTAGGGGAATGGATATGCTAGTGCCAGTATTTTTAATTTTTTTATTTTATTTTTATTTTTATTTATTTCCAGTATTTTATGTTTGGAGTTCAATAATTATGATGTTTTTAGATAGCACTTTTTCAATATGGATATGTATTTATTACTATTAGTTCTTGTCTCCTCTAGGAATATTTATGCATCTATTGTGTGCAATTCTCTTTAAGTAACAAACTAATTACAATACAAAATTTTAAAAAAATTGTTACAACTTTATAATTGGAAACTATTTTTTTAATTTAATAATTTTAAAAATACATTTTATTCTTTTTTCTATTGACTACAATGAGGAATAGTCATTGTGGAATTGATTTTTGCCTTTTTGTATATGATACTAATATTTAAACTTTATGTAAACATTAAATGTGATGTTTCATTGAAAAGATATATAAATAAAAAATCTATAAAAATTTAGAGAAATCTTATCTCATCCACTATAAACAAGTAAATATTAAATTTGTGTGGGAATAATAATTTGGTAAATAAAAAAATGTAGAGAACATTAAATGTGATATTTCATGTGCCAAAATATAAAAATTAGAAAATCTATAAAAATCTTTAGAAATCATATCTCATCCACTATCAACATGTAAATCATTGAATATTTTACTATTAACATTAAATGTGTTCTTTCATCTAACAAGATATAAAAATTAGAAAATCTATAAAAATATAGAAAAATCTTATCTCATCCACTACAAACAAGTAAATATTAAATTTTTGGTTTGCAAATAATAATTTGGTATATTGATTGGAGACCATATTGTTTCTGTGACGACTATTCTCCATACAAAATGGCACTTGATAAAAAACAAAAATTTGCATCACATAATTATTTTTCAGTGGGTTTTTTGTGTTTTTATAGCATTGAGAAGGCAGATCAAGAGGATCAAACCAATAGAGATCGCGTAAAAATCTATTATGATTTGCAGAATTTATGTTTTTGATCACGTGTTGTTTTGTATGGAGAACAAACGACTCCTATTGTTTCAAACTAAGCCTTCTTTGACTACAAATTCAAAACATTATATTAAATGACAATGGTCCTTTTTTGATCCACAAGTAGCAAAAACAAATTCTTAAAGATATTAATTAGGCCTTAACTACAATAAAACTCCCACTGCAATGCATTGGAAACCATCATCCCATTTTGTGGGGCAACAAGTTTATACAATCTCTTCCAAACCATCCCTATCAGGCAAGCTATTCGTATGCTCTTCTTTCTCTTAAATTCTATTCTATACACTATTTCACAATTTTCATTACTCGTTCGTAGCACTCTCCAACTGTTTAAAATAGGATCCTCACTATGTTGAACATTGTGGGAGACTAATTAGTGAGATCAAAGACATGTTCAATGTAACTGGTGGTGGTGAGAACAATGTTTCCAAAAAAAATTCCTTGGTCGAACGTGTTGGAGTATATCAACATTTTCGAAGGAAATAAAAGAACATCTTGATTTGGTTCATAGGTTTGTTTCTACATCTTACAATACTATTTATTATTATAAGACAATATGCAATTAATATTATAATATGAATATAACATTTAGAATGGAGTAACCTAACAGGACTTAGGGTGGCTGCCAAAGAGAGCTCAACACGAGGGCCTTGGGCTTTAGGATTCTTAGCTTCCATAGACACTTAGTTTCTATTTTTTTATTTTTATTTTTTAAATGTTTGATCTTAATAAATATCAATTTTCTTAATATTTTTTCTTATTTATTATTTGAATTTGTTGTTCACTTGATATAAATGCATTGGGGATAAAATAATAGAAAGAATGTTGAAACCCTTTAGAACTAAAAATGGGCACTTCCTCTAGTCTACTGCTCAATCAGAAGGGAAAAATGAAAAGTAATCTAAATTTGTATCAAACTTCATATATTGCATTTCCTAAAGAGAAAATTTAAGATGAGGCTAAGGAATTCTCTACAACATATTTACTAGTTAAGCATTGTTAGTTGCATACTTTAAATGGCTTATTAATAAAGTTTTATTCAAATTTAATTTTAAGAGTTGTAAATCTAAAATTTCATCACATTAAAAATTGTTCAACAAACACTAAAGACTGACAAAGTTTTTTTCTTTCATCTTTTCCAAGGAATGCAAGTGAATACTACTTATCCAAAACTAAAATACTCCTAATAAATCTTTTAACTAATTCAAAGCATTACAGTTAATCATCAGAGTGAAAGAATGTCGATAAGCGGGAACAAGCAAACAGGCGGGAGCGAGCGTAGGGTTTCCGCTGCAAACGGATCTGGTGAAGGAGAGGAGGATGGTGAGGTAGGTGGCATGGAAGTGCACCTTTCTATGGTTGGTGATCTTTGTTTTGCACTGCACTCTGCCTCCTTCTGCGTGTGCGGACTTGTGGTGTTTCTTGGTGGCGACCCCCTGTCTGGTTGATGATGTCGTTCTTTTCCTTGGTTTGGGCCCTCCATGCGGAGGTTGCTCTCGGCTAGAAGCGGCTCATGGGCTTTTTTGGATGTGCGGAGGGGTATTCGATGTTTTTAATGTGGCTTCTGTTGGAGGTTTCAGTGCCATTCTATTCGATGGACGTGGATCTCGGCCTCCTGCCATTTCATGGTTTTAGGGTTCTGCTCCAAATGGGGATGAGAGTTTCTTGCGTTGTAGCCTAGAAGATGGTTTGTGTGCCTATGTCTTTATTTTCTCTTGGGGTCTTCTAGCCAGGGCTTCTCTTGTCTCCTCTTCCTTGGAGTTTGGGGGTTTGCTTGATTTGTTCTTATGTTCTTTTTCTGTCCCCCGATTTGTGATGAGGGCCTTTTCTAGTGCTATTTGGTGCCCTCTATTTTTGGGATGGTGTTGGAGGTTGGGGTCCGTTCCTTTTTGGTTTTATCATTTTTCCCCCTGCTGTTCTAGTGGTGAGGGTTTTTCTGTTCCCTCTCAACTTGCTTCTTAGGTTGTGGTTTATGTGCTTCATGTTATGTATCTTTGGGCTTCTCTGATCTATCATATTGAGGTGGTCTTATCTTCTATTGAGGGGAGATGATGGTGGTTGGATTTGTCTTTTCTTCTTTTGAGGAGGAGATGTATGTTTTTAGTTTTGTTCGGAAGAGCTGCTGGGGGACTAATGATGCCCTATTTTTTGATTGTATGGGAGTTGTTGCTAGCTTTTGTCTTGTTTTCTTTCCCTTATCTCCTATAGAGGTGGAGATCCTACATGGTATGTTGGTGCTCAGTCTCTTGGTTAAGATTATGGAAACCAAGCCTTTTACCACTATTATGGTTGAGGAAGCTTTGCCTTTCGAGGTGGAGATTTTGTTTGGGGTTGGTGCTGGAGTAAACCCTTTTCCTAATGAGGTGGTTGTGGGTGTTGCTGTTGAAGGAAAGTACCAATGAGGGGTTGTTGGTGCCTTGTTTTTTGTCTATTGGAGAACAAAGGATGGTCTTCTTTTTGGTTTTCCCTCTATATTCCCTATTGAGGTGGGGATCTTGAAGGGTTTATTGTATGCTGATCTGTTCAATCTCAAGATCAAGGTTAGGGGTTTTTATCTTTTGTTTCAAGTTGTGGGAGCCTTTTAAAACCCATGATAATGGTTGAGGGAGCTTGGAAAAAACCTACTTCAGGTTGTTCGAGCCTTGCAAATCCCACTCTAAAGGTTTGAGGGAGCTTGGAAAAACCCTATGTTTCTTGTTTTTGCTAAGGACAAACTAGATGCTGAAAGTTTTGAAGGGCCTAGTTTGGTCAGTTCTTGTTTTTGGTTAGGTTCAGGCTTGGTTTGTTGTGGCCTGGAGAAGCTATTGCAGGTTATGGGTGCCTGGGATAACCCTTTTTGTTGGCCGAGGGTGCTTGATAAACCCTCGATCTATGTTTGTTGATTTAGTTCAAGTGTTTCAACTAGTCTGGTTTGTAATGTTTTACACCTAATGTTTGGCTGGTGTTTGGTGTGTGGCAGCTGCTATGTTTTTTTGTTTATCTTTTGCATCTTTTTCTTTGGGATCTAGACATTCGTAATTCCAGGAGGTATCAGGTCGTCTCTAAAACCTGTGGTTTGCTGCTAGGTAGTCTAGTCTATTCCTTGATGGCAACTCTTTGATTGTAAAGGGTTTTGGGGCCCCTTCAAAACCTATTTTATCCTCATCAAAAACTAATTCAAAGCATTAAAACAAATGCAATAACTTGATGCAATGTGTCTCTTGTTGATTAGGTCAATATTGTATCTTGGATGATTTTGTCAAAATGGGTATCCTTCAGTCATTTCTCAATTAAAAGGGTTTCAGTCTAAATATTGTGTTCAACTATTGTATAACTAAATGATTTAATGAGTTTGATATATAACAATACAAACAAAATAATAATAATATAGATATATAGATTATTTATAATTTATTAAAAATATATTTTACTAAATCATGATATATTAATTGGTGAGAAGGATCTATATGTATAGCATTGTCTATATATTATGTATGTTTGTTGGAAATAAGAGGGGGAGAAGAAACAACAAAAAGAAGACAAACATTTCTATTTCATAAACACAAAACATTAGAGATCACCTAAACATCTGAATGAGCTTATGCTCTTCATAAAATCTATTGCATTATGCTATAAACATAACTTCACAACTTCAAACTCATAAGCTCTGAGACATCTTACATTTGGCTCTAGGACATCTCACATTCCACTCCTAATACAATCATCAAGTTTGAGCTTTTTCTCATACTTACAAATACCATAGACATCTTATAGCTCTATTGAGTTGGACTCATCAAAGTGGGTAGAAATTAGATACTCATTACAATATATATAAATAAATTGTACCTTGATGAATGGGTTTGTAGAACATGGGCAGCACATGGGATATTGTAGATAATAAATTTGTTAAGATCGGATTTAATATCTTGACAAAAAAATAAGGTTTATAAATCTTGTAGTTGTGCTTTGTCAAGTGATGTGAATGCACTCTCATTAGTAGATGTATTATTTATGATTGATTCTTGTAAAATATTATTGTGGAGAGATGAAAAGTACACATTTTTTATCTTTTTATCTTGTTTTGTGTTTAATTTAGCACTCACTAATAATAAGTATATTTTTTATTGTGATTTTTCTTCTTGAAACTAAAATTACCTCAAAAAATATTGTCCCCATCTAAACAAGACCCTTTATGCTACAAGAATCATAAACTAACATTGTTGGCTTTACTATGCAATCACTAGAAAAAATAAAAAACACCTTTGCCCTCTCAATATAATCCCACTTGTATCTTGTACATTTGAAAATGTTTTTTCCTCCAAAAATAATCACACATCCTATAAAAACCATAACTAGTATACCTTTTCAAAAGTTCAATTTAGCCCAATACTAATTGTAAACCTTTCCAAAAGATAAAAGGAGATTCAATCAAGTCATTTATAAACTTAATCGACCTCTCCTTCACATTTTCCTCTCTTAAAGAATCAAATTGATTTATTTAATTAGATAATATTATTATAGTTTAAATGAATAAATAATTGATTTTTCTTAGATCACCCATCATAAACCGCCCTAACTCAAATAGATGAAAATTTTGTAATCTTAAACTTTCTTAAATTACTAAAAGCACACAACTACCTTAAAAAGACTTTGGAAACCTGAAAGTAACCAATATAGTTCACAAAAAAGAAACGACCTAACATGTCTACCTTCAATGTATATCCCATAACGTGAGTTATCTGCGTGTAAAGAAAAACTAACCCGCCCACCAGCTGACAACACTCAGAGATTTCTCCCACCATTTTTGAAAATCTCCTCGCCAGTATAATGGGAGTTTGAAGGCAGCACAACAAAAGAAAGAGAAAAACCAGACACTCCAAACAGATGTGTAAACAAAACAAAGAGAAACTCGGTGAAACTTGAGCCCTGAGATTCCAATCTCATGGATTACATTTATAGATAGACTCACAATTAATTCCGAAGTAACTGTTGTAGAGAGTTAGATGAGGCATCTAGAATGAGTGGCTATAGACAAACAACGTGAATGGCATGGGATGGCTATAGATAATGCTGTGTGGCTGGAGACGGTGCTGAGCAGCTGGAGGTGGACCTCAGCATGGTCGGTTTGTTGTTTGTGCCCACAAATTTAGTAGATAAGTATTTACCTCTTCCAACAATGGGGACCCTGGCCTGCTAAAGCGCAGACAACGAGCTTCAATTATTTTCCTCATCTCAATGGGTGCTCTTTACATTATCTTCTCAGCAGCCGCTCTATTGTATTATCTTCTGTTCCATTGGAGAACACAATTGGGCGTGAGTTTCCTCCTGGAGATATAGGCTTCCGGTTGATTGGAGAGACCTTTCAATTTCTGCGGGCACTTTACTCAAAGCTATGAATTAACTTGGCAAGTAATCCAGGAGACCATGAGGGTGTTTCCTCCACTCTCTGGAGGATTTTGCAAAGAAATCACTGATATTCATTATGATGGTTATACAATACCCAAAGGATATAAAGTAAGTTACATGATCTTTCCCTTTGCTCAAGATTAACATTCTACTGTTTTATTTTGTATCTGACTATTATACCACTGAATGTGGACACCTTATTCAACTCATTCCAAGCAAAAATATTTTTGGGAGCCTGACAAATTCAATCCTTCAAGATTTGAGGAGGAAGTTACCCCTTACTCTCTTGTACCATTTGGAGGAGGGGTTCGCATATGCCCGGGATGGATATTACTATTTGCTCATCACTTTGCTGAAGCTTTCGCTCGGTACATGGAACTTGATCAAGGTGAAGGGATGATAGCAGATCCAGCTCCTGCATTCCCTGCAAATGGATTTCCAATCAAACTTATCCCCAGACTTTAAATTAAAAAAGTATTGGGCGATTAATCTATTACAGGACTGGATGTGATAGTACGAGTATTTTATTTTATGTTTTCTAAATAATTGATATAAAATAAAATCTTTAGTATTAGATGCACAGAAAAATGAATTGCAGATTTACATTTGATAAATGAGAGATCTGCAATTCATTCTCATTTTTTTTTTTTTCTGATGATGAATTATTATGTGTGACTTAAAACATTGATCTAATGAACATTATCATTTTCTTTTTTCTGATGATGAATTATTATGTGTGATTTAAAACATTGATCTAATGAACATGCACAAGTTTTTTTTTTTTGCATTGAATTCAATGGATTGTGAAAAATTAATTTCATTTATCTATAAAATTGTTTTGTATTTAAGATGATGTTGGGATTGTGTCTTGCGCAAGTTTGGTAACATTGATATCTCCTTGTCCAAGAGGTTTCAGCATAAAACTTATGCTGCAATACTATATAGTTTAATGATTTTGTGGGTTTGATATAAAAGCTTCCAACAACCAAAACAATAAAAAATGATAAATAAATAATGATAAATACATATTATGAGGTTTTAAATTTATAGAATTATCCATGAATTATCTATATTATGTATCATTTATAATTGATTCTTGTATAAAATTATTGTAAAGATTAAAGTAAGAACTTCCCAATTTTCTACCTTGTTATATATTATTTTAAGAGTGATAAGTATGTTTTTTTTATTTTTTCAATCTTCTTGAAATTGAAATCATCTAAAAAAAAAAAAAAATGTCTATCTCATATGTATAAACAAGATGCTCTATATTTTTTATTAAATAAACAAAATTTGCAAGAACCTAAAACCTTGAACAGGAGTTTTGAAATAATATTATAAACAAAACCCTTCATATTATAAAAGTCTTGAACTAATATTGTTAGACCTATTGTCTAATCACCTAGCATTATTATTGAACACTCTTATCATTGAGATATGACCATGTTCGCTTATGTCCTATACTGATGCAAGATGATATCTCTCTACTTGAGACGAAACAAACAATTACAAGGCCCTCTGCTCAGACTAATTTCAGAGTGCACCACAAATAAACAACTTCATCCAATCAACATTTACATTACTTTTGGCCAATAATGACTTCCCTTTCATCAACAATGATTACAAAATCTCCATGAAGCAAGTCCAAATCTGCTCTCTACTTTGTTATTCTCTGCGCACTCTACAACCCTTTCTTAATATGTGAACCTTTTCTACTATCCTCTGCCAAGACTCTCTTCCCATTAGCTACAACTCACCCTCTTTCTCTCTCCTGGCCGATTCTCACATTCACTTGATGGTTTCCTTCCACTACATAGCAGCTTACATTCTTTCCCACGCGCACTCTTTCTTGGGTCGCTCCTCCTCTCTACTAGCGCAGCCCCACGCTCTTGTTGAGTCGATTCTACTCACACTCTCTTCTACCATGCACAACACCCACACCACTTCTCAGGCCAATCCCTACTTCCAAGATTCCCCACTTACATTGCATCTTTTGCAATGGACTGATCATATTTTGCCGATACCCTTTTATATTCTTTTAATCGGCAATTTGTTGGCTTTAGACACGTCTGTTCAAATCTTCCAACGCTATATGTCTCCTGAGTTTCTTACTTTGTCTTTGCCAAATAACAGTTTAATCCAAGACTTATCGTCCTCCTCACTTAATTAATTTTTAAAAGGGTACATGAGAGGAAATTTTTTTGCTAGATAAAGAATTTGCGTCGGCCAACAATATCCAATTGCTTCCTTCCACTATACCCTGCAATCGATTCATATTCGATGCATCTTTTGGAAGCTGGACGATTACTACGCCTACCGGTTGCATTTGTTTGGAAGTTTCTAAAGGATCAATCCATTTATAATATTATGTAACTTGATTTTGGATCCATATTTCCCACCACTAGTGATGTATCTCCAAATACCAACATTATAGGGTTCCACACACCAACTCTACAAACACTATATGGAAACATGAAAATGAGAGAGCTTAACATATCCGAGATCCTAAGTGTGTCTTAGACACAAGATTTTAATATATTTAGAGTTCTAATAAAATAAGATCTGTAGAGCAGCGAAGTTTGTGTTAAGGAGTTTAAGAATGGTTGTGTCTTTGTTTTGTTTTGTTGATGACAGAGTTGTAAAGATTGTTTGTTTGTTTTGTTGATAACAGAGTTTTAACATTGGAAGTGCAAGAATGGTTGTCTTTGTTTTGTTTTGTTTGTTTATTTTGTTGATAACCGAGTTGCAATATTCATAGTTGTAACGATTGTTTGTTTTGTTTTGTTGATGACAGAAGAGTTGTAACATTGATTTTTTTGTATGTTACGTTAACATGAGCAAGTGCCTTAACAAGCAACAAGCATTTCAGCAATGAGCTCAATTGCTTGTTTTCACTTTTGAATCTTAATGGAAACGGTTAGAATAGAAAAAAAAATGTTTTATGGTTTCAGGATGAAAAGATTCATAAGATTTTCATATACAATATGATAGATTTAATAAAATTTAAACATATTCATACAATATAAAAAATTATAATCATTCAATTTTGTACAAGTGCAATAATATATAACACTCAAATTTATTGTTTGGGAACAATGTTCAATAACCATGATATCTCAATTCTAACATTTTCTTGGTTTCACCAGGCTAAATTATTCAGTTAAAAATAGTACAAAATACATAGCTAGAAAATCTATGAGAAAACTAACTGGAAACTAATTGAATAGAAATCCATTTTAATTGAGAGTTAGGGCTAGCTTTGAAAATCGAGACTCTTCTAAACGTGTTAAAATCCTTACTGGATGATCAACGATGAGTTTTGATTTTTTAATGTTCTTTCCTAATTTGGACAGATGTCTGTAGTAGGCCAGGTATAGGAAGATGATGGGCACACATGTTCCATCGCCGATCGATAATGTTTAAATAATTAGAACATATTAGCTTCCCTCGGCCTAAATTTCTTTCAAGTCTTGTATTTCTTGATTTATTGTGTAGCCTTCATAAAGAGCCTCTTCTTTGGTAGATCATAAGCGATGTTGCTTGGAATGCATCTCTTTGCAAGAATCTTGTCTATCAACTTTATAGAATCATCAAGACTACAATCTTTGCAAAGTGAATGCAATAAGATCCTATGAGTACAACTATTAGGCCCAATTCCCTTTAATAAACTTTGTCCAGGCAGCTCATTGAGAAGACTAATAGCTTTATCCATGCCCCCTTGCTTTAATTCTGCATGGATCAAAGTATTATATTTAGTTACACTTGGAACATAGTTTGTAGATATTCTTCTCTCAATCAGAATTTAGATGCCTAGAATGCATAGTGTGTTAATCACAGAATCAACTAACAATTTCAAAAATAGTTTGTATACTATTAACTATCCTTCTAACATAAGTCTACACGTCAATATCCGTATATAAACATAATTCCTTCTAACATAAGTCTACACCTCAATATCCATATATAAACATAATTAGATTTTGCAATGGAACCTCTTTATGGACATATTGTAATTGATTACTAATAGGACTATCCAAAAACTTAAGTCAACACAGAAGTATCCTGTTTGTCAACCATGTCAAGAACCTAGCAATTATAATTCCCACAAGATTTATATATGGTTATATCTTTCTACACAAGAATAAGACTTGCTAGTTACAATCATATTTGCAACAGTGGTCACCCTTCAGTTTACAACAAATAAAGTGGAACCTACTATGAAACTATCTGATAATTTATTTTGCAAGAAACACTAAATTATGACTTTATAGTGGAAAAATTCCTTCTTGTTGCATCAGATGACACATGTAGAGGACAAAAAAAACATGCAGAGGTAAATCACTTTGAGAGGGAAAAGACAAAAGACAACCACACCTCACAACAACGCTGAGATCAAAATTCCATGCCCTGCTCTTCACAGGCGTCATAGAAAATGATTTCAGTAGGCTTAAGTGAGAATAGCTTGTTCTTTCCAAACAACTTCCCACAACCTACAAAATAATTACACAAACAATCAAGATCATCCCCTTCTATCACGCAACTTCCTCACTGTAGGTCTGGTACATAAGGAAAAGACTAAGATTAAAATTGTACTTTCTTATTCAAGGAAAATATCTAGAAAGACCTGCAGAGAGAAACCCTCACCTGCCACAACATAGAGAGAGACGCAGAATAGAGAATTTGTTTTCTCGTACCCGCCTTCAAATGCCTTTTCATAGAAAACAAAGTGTATCCAAATTCTTTTTTGCAATGCTTAAAATGCACATACCACTTACCCTCTGGATATCTAAGTTATAGGTTTCATTTTGCTCATGAGATTTGGTAGCACAATGTACCTTCTTAATGCAATCCAGCAACTGATTAGCTGTGTCTATGCCTAATCTCATGCACCATACTTAACAATGCTTAGTTAATTGAAATTTCATCTTTAATCTATTGAGCAATTGAAAGCCAAGATATTATATGCATAGACAGAAACATTTGACATACCTGCAAGATAGGCACCATGAACATAACCATTGTGTTCCTAACAGGTATGCTCTCGAGTGAAATACACTAGCGCAAATCCTAAGATAACAAGGGTATCGTGGAAGCAAATTGTGTAAAGGGTAATAAAAAAAGCTTAGACGATACCATAACTACATAGATTATCATGACAAACTGGTTTCACCAAAGAACTGAACAAATACGAATCTACAAACAAAAGCCCATTCATAAATTGAAGGCATCTCTTTCAGGCTGATGAAAAATTGAATAAGGTGGAGAGAACCCCCAACCATGAATATATGTCCATTTTTTTTAGAGGCCACATTGCATTTACATGAAAGATAGCTGTCAACAAAACCCATGACACAACAAGTAAGAAAATCATGGCATTTCCTTAAGATTGTGCATGTTGGCGTACGTGGACAACCAGCTGTACATGTCTATTCTCCCCTGCTACATTTTCTTCAACTACTCCAATGACCGCATTCACTCTTTATTTTCCTACCTTCTTCTACTCCGTTTTTTATGCATCTAGATGTTTCGACTATTTTGGCGCTTTTCTGGAAGCTTCTCCGTTGCTGTAGAAAGAACTCTGTTTTCAAAAAGGGAATATAGAAAAGTACTATGTTTTTTATGAGTATGTAATGGCAAAAGAGCACTGGCAGCTCTGTTTTTGAACAAGGCATAATATAAACTATTTTACGTTATGTTATTTCTTATTGTTTTTTATGATTAGTTTTCTTTTCTCTCTAACAAACTGGTATTCGAGCATGGACATCAGGGAAGTGTAGAAGTTGCAGTGAGAAATTCTGTTGTAGGAAGCCTACGAAGAAGATTAAGTGACCTCTAGTATTGGGCAATCAGTGAACTCAGCATAGTTGTTGGAAGATTGAAAAATTGTTGAACCCAGAGCTGAAGGAGCAGACTAAAGACAGGTAGAGAGAAAAGCTTACTAGTTTAAAAAGGGAGAAAGTGTTGTTAATGAGAAAGAGTTAAACGATTGGTAGAGGATCTGGAGATATAGTGAGCAGAGAGACAAGTTTTATTTTAAAAATCATGGCAAGAACAAGTGGAACTATTTCACAACCTCATATTTCAATTTGTAATTGAAAAAACTATGACTTTTGGAGCATAAAAATGAAGACCCTGTTTTGCTCCTATGATGTTTGGGACTTGGTTGTGTTAACAACAATCAAGAAGGAAAATTGAGAGAGGTGGGGGGTAAATTAGCTTTCACGGGATTAAAAAATTTAAGTGCAATCTCAGATCTAAACAACTGTAGCAAGAATAAAGATAAGAACAATGATACCACAACACATAACACCAAGATTTTGATGTGGAAAACCCGGTTAAGGGAAAAACCACGGTGGGAACCTACCCACAATAAGATGATACTCTGTAGTAGTATGTGTAAAATTTACAATGGGGCATGCACATGCATTCAGGCACACTGCCTAGAGCTTACTACTCAAAGGGAAGGCTCACTACCTTACAATAAGATTCGGACTACAATCTGAATTACATGAACGACAAATATAGCATCTTCTTATGTTTGATGACAGTTCCAGTTAAGTACATTTGTCTGCCCTGCAACAATCTCTTTTCAATACACCACACAAAGGATAAATTCACTTATGCACCACATACATCACACTCTAATAATGGAGACACACAACATCGACACCTAAATTACTTGACTATACCACCTATTTATACAATTCATCAACCTTGACTACAAGGTCGGCCAAACCCTCAAATCTCAATTACAAAATTACATACCATAATACATATGTGAACCACTGGACCAATATAATGATGTACATAACATAAAATGGACCTAAATCAAATCTCCAAACATGCATCACCACTGAAAATCTCACCGAGATCAACTGCAACATGCTACACCACCAAGAATACTGCATAACACAAAGAATATCACTAGATCAACAAAATCACCAAGAACGCACACAAGAATCAATGCAGACCACTAAGACAAATAGGAAACGATTAAGAAACACCAACAAGAATATTAGAACCATCTACAATAGCTTCACCAATGCCACTTATGCAAATCTTCATCGATCAACACACTAACTCACAAGAACACCTAACAACACCAATTCGGACTAAAAAGATAAACTTGTGGAGCACCAAATCACGAACCATCTAAATTGAAGATACACATGAACATCACAAACATTCTCCCAAATCTACAATCGAAGATATGATCATACCGGAGCTCACCGGAGCAAATACCAAACTTTGCTAACCACTACACAGAAAGACAACTACAAACTGGATCAAATAATATGATCAAGCAATCTTCCGGATCACTAAAACCAATTAGGAATAAAGTATTCTAGTATCCCAAATAGATAAACCATCCATATCAGCTTAATACAATCACCAGAACACCAAACAACACTCTACAACAAAGGAATATGTTGACATCAATGACAACAACATATCCTAGCAACAACAATATCCAACAATCTCCCCCCCGGGCATTGATGGCAACATATTGATGTAAAAAATAATCAATGCAAAGGAAATAAATCAACACTAACAATCTGCAACAAAGTCCCCCTAAGATCATGCACACAAAGCTCCAAAGAGTAAAACATCTTTTCACATGACTATCTCCCCCTTTGATAGCAATGCCAAAGACAGAATACAAACTATGTTCTCTCTCTCCCAAAACACATCTTCTAAGAAGGACAATATCCTCCTTAGGATAAACCCAGAATTAAAAATTTGAACAACACACTAACTACTCTGGCTGAGTAGTAGCATAAACTCATCAACTCAAATAAAAGGATAATGCTCTGACATCCACCAGATTGGTGCAACTCCATGCATCTAGTTCTCAACAGGAGGGGCAGAGAACCCTAACTTGTCTCTCAAATTAGAAACAGTATCTGTAAGCAAAGGATTAGTGAAAATATTTGCAATATGATCCTTTGTAGATACATACTCCAATCTGACTTCCTCATCACTAACCTTATCCCTCAAGAAATGATACATTATGGACACATGCTTTGTTTTAGAATGCAACACCAAATTCTTTGAGATATTGATAGCAATTGAATTGTCACAATATATAACAGTAGACTCATCATAAATAACTCTAATATTCTTCAACATTCGCTTCATCCAAACTACCTAAGTGTAGTTACTAGCAGCAACAATGTATTCAACTTCAGCAGTAGATAAAGATACAACATCTTGTTTCTTACTAGACCATGAAATCAACTTCTTTCCCAAAAGAATTCTCCACTAGTAGTGCTCTTCCAGTCATCAACATCAACAACCCAATCAACACCAATATAGGCACATAGAAGGAAATCATCATTCTTTGGATACCACAAACCATAGTCAACAGTCCCCTTCAAATATCTCAAGATCCTTTTCATAGCAGTAACATGAGTCTCTTTAGGATTTGATTGAAATCTACCACAAAAGAAAATAGCATGCATAATGTCTGGTCTAGTCTGAGTTAAGTACAATAACTCACTAACCATAGATCTATACAAAGTCTAATTAACTTTCTGAGATTCATCATTCTTAGATAACTTGCATCCAGTCACCATATGAGTTCCAATAAGCTTAGAGTCAGCTAATCCAAATTTCTTCAATGGTTCTTTTACATACTTAGATTGGGAAATGAAAACACCTTTACCATTTTGAGTAATCTACAATCCTAAGAAGAGTTTCATTTCACCAATCATAGACATCTCAAATTCCTTTTGCATATCATCAGCAAGCTTCATACTCAAATCATCATCTCTGCCAAAAATGATATCATCAACAAAGACTTCAACAATCAAAATGTTATCATTCTCAACTTTGAAATATAAATTACTATTAGCAGTACCTTTATAGAATCCCAACTTCAACAAATACTTATCCAATCTAGCATACCAGGCTCTAGAGGTTTCCTTCAGTCCATATAGAACAATCTTCAATTTGCATACCATATCTCCTTCATTTGATTAAAAAAATCCATCTGGTTGCTCAATTTAGACTTCCTCTTCCAAATCACCATTCAAAAAGGCTGACTTGACATCCATTTGATATACTTTGAAGTTCTTGTAAGCAACATATGCAAGCAACAACCTAACAACTTCAATTCTAGCTACAAGAGAAAAAGTTTCTTCATAGTCAATACCTTCCATTTGAGAACAACCTTTACATACCAATCTTGCTTTGTTTTTGACAACTTCACCAACTTCATTCAGTTTATTTCAAAACACTCATTTAGTACCAATTACATTCTTGTCTTTAGGCCTTTGAACAAGCTCCCAAGTGTTGCTATTTTCAATTTGATTCGACTCTTCTTCCATTGCTTTTAACCAATTTTCATCCTTACATGCTTCTGCAACATCTTTAGGTTCAATCTTTGAAATGAAGCATATCTCTTCATCATCAATCCTTCTCCTAGTCATCACATCTTTACTTTTATCACCAATAATCTGATTTCCTGAATGATTCAATCTTACATACCTTGGAGTCTTTTGATTGTTCTAATTTTCAGGCTCTTGTACTTCTTCATCAACACCAACAATATCTGGATTACATGTCTCCATTGGATCAATCTGCTTCAAGATCTCTGTCTGCACATGATTAGTTTATATCTTCATCATCAAAATCATAACTGTATGCTCTGATATGCTTTCCAAGATATTCATCTACCTTCACATTTGCACTCTCAACTATCTTTTTTAGTCTCTTATTATAGCACCGGTACTCTTAGTAGAATATCCCAGGAAGATTCCTTCATCACTCTTGCATCAAACTTTCTTATATCCTCATCTCTCATGATATAACATTTACTCCCAAAAATTATGAAATATCTAGCTATAGGAACATGACCAAACCATAGCTCACAAGAAGTCTTACCGGAATCACCTTTAATATGCACCCAATTGAATGTGTAAACAACAATGCTAATAGCTTCTCCAAAGGTGTGCAACATTTCCTTCCATCAACATAGTCCTTGCAACATCTAAGATAGTTCTACTCTTCCTTTCAACGAATCCATTTTGCTTAGGGGTTCTAGGAGCAGATAATTGTCTTCTAATTCCATTCCTCTCACAGAATATATCAAACTCTCCTAATGTAAATTCTCCTCCTTTGTCAGATCTCAGTCATTTCAGCTTCAATCCAATCTCAGTCTCCACTCTTGCTTTGAATATCTTGAATTCTCCAACTCTTCTGATTTGTCTCTTAAAAAGGTAACCCACATCATCCTTGAGTAATCATCAATCAACAACATGAAATATCTCTCTTTGTGCATGCTTCTCATTCTTGTAGGACCACATAAGTCAGTATGAACTAGATCTAGCAATTCATTAGATGATTACAACTTACTTTTAAATGAAATTTTTGTTTGCTTTCCCGTCAGACATTCCTTACATGCTAGATTAGCATGCTTCACAATCTTAGGCATATCTCTAACAGCTTGAATAGAACTTATTTTTACCATGTAATCAAAATCAACATGACACTTTCTCCTATGACATAACAACCTTCCATTAATGTGAGAAATCAAACAACTTTTCTCACCAGCATTCAAGTGAAAGATATTACCTTTAGTTTTAGTACCTGATGCAATCTCTATTAGGCCCAATATGGAAAGCTACTGTACTGAGAGGGGAGGGGTGAATCAGTACTTCAAAACTTTTTTTCAACAATAACTTTACTGTTAAGCATAAAATGAATAGTGCAGTAACATAATATAATGCTAAAACAAATAAGTGACAATCATACATGATTCACTCCATAACACATATATTTTGGTTACGCAGAAACTCTTGGTTAGAGAGAAAAACTGTGGTGAGGGTGGCACCCACAACTTCACTACTGCAATAATAAAGGTTGCTTGGTTAGAGCTACATGTTTAGCTATTTCTAATAGCTTACCCTGTTAGGATTATCAAGATCTATTAGATCTACCTTGCTAAAGGATTTTACAACACTTATTCTAAATGTTGTACCTGGTTAGAGGCTTTACAATTTATAGACTTAGTTAGAGTCTTTTACCCTATTAAAGGTATCTCTTACAACTTCAAAATATTACAATAAATCATGTCAAATATCTGTAACTTTACATCTAGAATGTTATAGCAGATTCTATGTGCTCAAAATAAGATTACCTTGCTTATAGCATACCTCGGTAACCCATAAAGTAACTCGGTAAACCCTTCTGTTTACTTTGTTCTTTGACTGTTCTCTGAAATCCTTCTCGGTTACCTCTGTGTCTTTGTAACAGTCATAACACTTAGTGCTTTCACATGTCTTGCTTCATACACCACTATATCTCTTTCTTTCACTGCATGTATATTTTTTGATCTCAATCCATGCTGTATAAATAGATCTCTTATGTCGGTGATCTGATTATTGCTTCGATCTTACAAACATGATTTTTCGAATGAATAACTATACAAA